>NW_004524589.1:2494825-2505043 GCF_000260255.1 Octodon degus | reverse complement strand
TCTCTCTCTCTCTCTCTCTCTCTCTCTCTCTCTCTCTCTCTCTCTCTCTGTAGTTATTCTATCTGTTTTCTATCTGCTGATTGAGGATTATTGAATCCTCCAAAAGCAATTTTGTGACGTATCTATAGTAGGAACATACACTTTTAAGATGCTGTACCTTGCTATTGGCTTTATTCTTACAAATATATGATGTCATTCTCTGTATTTGGTCTTTTTCTATCTTTCTTTGCTCTTGCTCTGTCTGCTATTAAAATACCCATTTTTGCTTCATTTTGATTATTTTTTGCATGGTGCTTGATGGCTTATAAGTTCTTTTTCTACACCAGACCTCCCGAGGCACCACAGAGGGAGCAGGGGCCTTGTTCCTGCTCAAATGACAAACACCTTTCTGTTTCCTAGACTTCCTCTGATACAGCACAGTGAGAAGAGAGAGGGATTATTCATTAATCGTGGGTGGGGGAGAAATTTGGGCTCTTCACATGGTCAGGACTGACATTGTAGATTAATCCTAACTGTCAATTCACTTTAGATACAAATGGTCTCAATATACTGATTAAAAGCGGTTGAGAGAATGGATTAAAAAGCATGATCCAACTTTATGCTATCTACATGAAACTCACTACAATCATAATGGTATGAACTTGTTGAAAATAAAGGGATGGGAGCGATATTATGAAGACATTAATCAGAATAGCAGTGATTATATTAAAGAAAGTCCATCACAAAAGTAATAATTCTAAGTGTACCCACATCTATAAGGCGTATTTTCAGAGCTTCTCTTTTATGGGTCAGCTCATGTTCATATTTTTAGACACAGGGATTAAAACAGTTTTGTCAACACAGTGTATCATTTTTATAATAATACCACAGCAGCACCAGCATGTAAAGATTTTAAAAACAAATCTGGTTGGTGATAATTGTGCTTCAAAATTTTACCTTGTTCAAAGCTAGGAACCCAAGAGGATGCTGAAGTGGTTCACGTTTGCTCTCATGTGATCAATATTTGAAATAATTGTTTAAGCACTTTTGTCACTTAAAAGATTGACAATGTTTTATTTGGTTTTCTAAGTATTTATTGATTTAGCTTTGTCATTTTGGGACAGGGTCTCACTATGCAGTTCATGCAGGCCTTGAGCTCACTTTGCAGCCCGCACTGGACTTGAACTCACAACACTATGCTGCCTTAGCCTCTCTAGTGCTGGGATTACAGGTGTGTGCCACCACGCCTGGCTTTCGTTTCCTCTTAAAAGGAATAAAAATACCACAACTATGAAGGAACTATTCTAAAATTTTGTTTCATTTTTTCTTAATATTCCTAACAAAAATTACTCTTGCTCAGTCCGAATCTTTCAAGATAGTGCATTTCAAGCCATCAGTCTCTTCCACCAGCCTGCTTTACCTAAGTAGACAAATGATTATGCAGACTATGTCACTCTTTTATGTTTTTAAAATACCAAAATGCAGAACTCCTCCCCACAAAAGAGAGAGAGAGAGACTTTCTAGTTCATTTGAGTGACATTTTCTTCAGTCTTTCTCTGGCAGCCTTTCTGTTATGCCCAGAGCTTTAGGCATAGATGCCATTAAATTATGGGGGAGAGAGAGGACAAGGTCTCTTTCTTTACTACAGACAGTTGTCATCATACTGTGATGAAAACTCCTTTTAACATTTTAATTAAAATCTGAGCATTATGATGCTCTTTGTATTTGTAGATAACATGAAGATTTTTAAACTATCTGGAAAGGCTAAAATTGTGTACTCATAGGGAGTCCACCAATAAAGAAGGAAGCTTTTCTCAGAGCATTCTGCCATTGTGCATACTTTATATGATAAACATCAAGCAAATTCTCCAATTCAACATTCCCCTTCTCTTGAATGAAGCAGATCTTATAATTAGCACATTTGGAAAATTGAATAAATTTTTTTTCAACCAAAGAAGAATGACAAATTTTTAGTTAAAATAATACTGAATAAGGAATCATAATGTTAAATGGTCTAAGTAGGGCCATGTTCTAAGGGAAGTTAGTTCAGAGTCTTTTATGACAGGATATCATTAAAATTTGGCTTCTGATGATCAGGAAGAGACTTCTGGGAAGATTGGATAGAGCTTCACAGAGCTTGTCACAAACAATGTAAGTCTCCAAGGATTGTGGTAATGGAATATTTTGAATTTTAGGAAAAGCATTAATGTAAAGATGAAGAATAATCCTAGTTATTATTTGCTAAACATATTTCCTATGCAAATATCATTGCATTGTAATTACTCCTTTAGAAAACAGAGAATAGGTCAAAATTTTATAATAAGTTTGATATCTGAATTACCTGTTCCACAAAGAAGACAAGAGATCCAGGGTCATGCCCAGAAAGTCTCAATTTGGGGTTGATTCTGACTGAGGAAGAAGCATGGCACAGCCTTGGGTATGCATCCTCGAGCCTGGCGCAGACAGAAGGGGGATTACAAAGGATTAGAGTAAATGAGTTTAATCAGCCACATCTAGTTAGAGTTTGGGTAAACTATTAATGCAATGAAGACAGATAATAGTGCTTCCTAATTTCAATCATGATTGGGGTGAAATGGAAACAAATTAACCAAAAGCATTTTACTAGTGATAAAATATAATAAATAGTTTTAAAGAAAGGTCACATTTTTACTGTTTCTTATAATTCAACCTGTCCTTCGGGTTTGGTACCTATCACTCCCATGTGAGGGTGAAGGAACTCGCTATACTAAGCACACAAGAGAACTCGGCTTACATTCTAGTGGGGAAGATGGTCAGTGAACAAATAAATTCGTAGGCGGTCATTCACCACCAGGTAGCACTAGGGCTTATGAGAGCAACAAACACCAGCATGGGCGGTCAGGAACTATCACAGCGCACTGTCTGTCATGTAGAAAGCCAGCCGTTGAAATGTATAGACAAAGAAGACGCAAGAACAGAAAAACAGACAAATCTGATACCAGCACAGAGAGTTCGTCTTTACTCTTATCCACCTGAAGCAGAGACCACAATTCATGGTCTTGTTCCCTTTCTTCTACTGACTAACTAACCACCTTTGACTATTGGACTATACCAGACCCACCACTGATAAAACATTCCTTTTGTTGAGTTATTTAATTCACCTATTTCTGATTGAGGGAAACAGACTTGTCCTGGGACTAGCTTGGTAGACTTTGATTTTATGTCTTTCTTTCTTCTTTCATCTACCCAGCATGTGTACCAGATGCCTGATATAAATGCAGTGGTGTATAATGTGTATTTGACTTGGACGTATATGCTGTGAGTGTACAGGTTAAGATAGAATAACCTAAAGAAAGATGCATTCTCTGTAAGACAGAGTTTCGTACACCTTAAGAGAGGCAGAGCATCTACCTCCAGTACTGAGGAACTATCTCATCTCTCCTGAGTTTGCTTCATCATGTTCTATGCCAGTTCTTTGGGGTCTGTAATGCTCAATTAATGTTTCAGCATTTTACATGACTGAAGTGTCAATGTGAAGAAATTAATGAAACAGCCTCTCGGTTGGGGTGCTTGCAGAGTGATACGAATTAGCAGGAGGCCTGGCTGGCAGTAACTGTCTGAGCTTTAGGGAAGCTACCTGCACCTCACTGAGCTACAAAGGGGAAATTATGATTGGATTCTATTTTAGGTCCTTTCCAGTAGAAGATCGCGTGCATTCTGCTGTTAGTCATAGAAACACAACAAGCACATACAGGACTGAAATGGAGCCATTTGCTTTTCATTTTGCCTTCTCCCTTTTTTATTTTAAAGCAAAGGAAAAATAATAAAAAGGAAAAATAACAATAAAACAGACTTTCTATGCAGGTTAGCAGGAAAGTTACAATAAGTAATAAATTGTGTACTGCTTTCTTTGTACTAGTTTTTCAGAGTACAAGATATAAACATATCTTTTAAAAATTTTTTTTTCTTGTATTTTAGGGAAGGGTCTACAGGGTGATCAGGGTCAGGGTCTCACTATTAGGTCAGACTTATACTGATCTGCCTGTTTACAGCCTCCCAAGAGCTGGGTTTACAGGCACACACCACCAGGCCCAGTCTCAAGTGCTGTCTCAGCATGCCCTGGGGGACGGGGCCAGCACAGCAGGCCTGAGGATTGAACCTCTGGCCCCTGTGCCTGCTTACAGGCACTTTAATCTGCTGAACTATTTGGCTGGCCCTGGGCATGGTATCTTGTCCAAACAATATTAGCAGAAGCCTTTCTTTTCAATGAAGTAAGAGAAACTAGATGTATGACCATCTTAACTACTGTGTGTGTGTATGTGTGTTTGTGCATTTTTTGTCCTTTTCCACATCCTTCCTTTCCCCTTCCCCCATCAGAGTTTATCTTTTCTTCTGAGCAGTTTCTACCGAATCCCTTTCTTTTTTAAAAATGTGAATTCAGCTTCATCCTGCAAAGTAATGTTCTCTATCTAGTTATGGAGTTTATTAGGATTTCACTCTGGTTGAAATCTTAGAAAATGAAATACATTATTGTTAGTAAAGAGGATGGAACCACATCCATTAGGCGGTATGTAAGACGTAGCCGGTAGAATGCAGATAACGAGAAAATCATTCTTGAAGGACACTCTACACCATGACTTTACTCCTGTGTAATTCTGCATGACCAGACAGATGGGTGACTATAAACAAAGTATCATTCTATTCCCTTCTGAGACATATATAGGGCAGTCCTTCCTTCCGCGCTGCCATGGAGCTGCATGCAATTAGCTACAGAATGTTAGCCACCCTGCTGGATACAACACTACAGCTCTCTCTGTGGAATACAGCAGTACAAAAGTGACATTAAGCCTATCAACAATGGTATTTGGGCAGCATGGTGTCACACGAACCCAGCTGTTGGTGATGGTGATTTTGTTTTTCACTGGAGGAGATTTGGGGGGAATGTAATGAATGGACTGGCCTATAGTTATTTTTAATGAAACCCGAGTTAATGGTTGGTTTCTTTTCTGTGCATTTAAATGCAAAGAGGCACAGTTCGCATCATAACCAAATAAACACACCAATATACAGAGTCTTCACTCCGCTCTGCACCTCTGATTCCAGAATTAATAGCTTCCTTGTAGGGAATGTTTGACATTGGTGATAAACTCTAAATGGGGATATAATTCACAGGCAAATTTTCAATCAGTTCATATTTTGACTTTTAATTTCTCTGGCAGTTGAAAAATGAACAAACAAACAAACAAGGAATAATGAGTGACTGAGTAGAAACATGTATTAGAATGACCTCTATGTTGAATCCATGAGAATCTCTCTGTTGTTGCTTGTCCCATTTTTCTTATTAATGTGTTCTCTCCATGGTACTCTCTGAAACAAACAGAAACAAAATGTAGGTCAGATGGAGAAAATAAAGACTATAAGAATGAGCAAGTTAAAAAATTTTGACTTGATAAATTAATGTTAATTGCATCAATTCCTTTTTTAAAATTTTTCTTCAACAAATGTTTATTGATGAAAGAAACAGAAGTAATAGAACTGACAGATATTATGTATTTTATTTTTTATCATTTTTTCATCATTAATTCCTGATTTATGATTCATATCTCTGTTCGGTTATCTGGGGTCACTTTTATGTGTTTATAATTACATGATATTAAATACACATACTTTTTGCCTTTACCTCATACCTTGTTTCTGTAAACATAATCCAGTAATATCCAAAATGTATATATTCTATTTAGCAGCTATTGATGGAACAGTTAGTTACTAAGTAACTAATGTCTCAAGTCCTGTTCAGCAATTTCCTAAGACAGATGAAAACAATTGCTACCATCCCATCATAGAGATTATAATCTAGAGAGCTAATGTAGTTTATATGGAATTGATTCCTTATGGCCTATGGATGGATGGATGATTGACAGATTGATTGATTGTGGTACTGGATTTTAAACCCAGGGTTGGCACATAGAGCTATATTCTAGAGCATACCGTACAGCTTGAACTCACAGTGATCCTCCTGTTTTCAGCCTCCCCAGTGTTGGGATTATAGGTGGGCGCCACCACTCCTGGTCTCAGTGGCCTGCTCAGCATGCCTGGGGGTGGGGCTGGTGTGGCATGTGGTGCCAAGAATCAAACCCCAGTCGCTGGGCTTGTCTAAGCAGGTGCTTAGTCCACTGAGCTATCTTGCCATCCCATCCCAGCCCTTTGTAAGGCTTGGTTTTGAAACAAGTCCTTGGTAAACTCATTCTCCTCTTTTGGCCTTCTAGAGTGCTGGGCTTATCTTTTAAACACTTATTCTTAATAGTCATAAGTGGAGATTTTCATTCAGCAGATTAAATAAGAACTCTGAAATGAATCTTCCATTTCCTGACTGATTACAGTAAGCATTGGGAGTTGGGAAGTTCTGAAGTGAGAAAAGACCCTCAAATATTTCTGAAGCCAACTTTAGGGAATGTCTTTGTATTCCAACAGCTTCACTGTAGCTGAGTGCCTGGAGGTCACTGAGCAGGTAACCTGTAAAGCAAGCATGAGGAAGCCTGTTTGGGAGCATCCTCCACGTTCAGTCACAGTTCTCCATCCCTGGAACTGCCGAGAAGCTGATGGGGAGCACAATTGTTCCAGGGTCATCCACTGCTCCAGGGGCCCGGGTGACTTCCAGGTGTCTGAAGGAAGGCATCCTCCACTGCAGCACTCAGTTCCTCCCTTCTGTTGGCAGCAAGAGTGATGCAAGATGGAGAGTGTGGAACCAGCAAGACTCAGTCAGGTCGTGGAAGGGCAGATGAGAGACTCCATGTGGCATCGCTCACATGCCACTAAGATAGTTGTGTTCTTGCATCAGAACTTAATCTTGAGGCCATCATTCTTCTAATCCTAGGTCTTTCAATCCTTCTTCTTTTATTTTTAGAAGTAGGTTGAGTAAATATAGCTAATAGACATAGTAAACCGTGAACTAAAAAAGTAAGTAAAAAATTTTGTTTTCCTGACTTCTTCATCTGTTATGTATAGATCTGGCAATCACATTATTCATTTTTATTGCTGATAAATTATTGGAAAATGAAGTTCACTTTCAGTCTAATTTCAGTGTTACTATATAGAAAATTCTTCCTAATTTAAAGTTAATCCTGTGTCCAGAGACATGAATCATGTTGTGATGCTTTTGGTCTCTGATTTTATGTCTAATTATCCCTTTTTGAAGGATACAGTGGAAACCAATCAGTGCTGAGATGCTCATTAATAAGCAATCAATTCTTCCATCAATCTTCCCCTTTAATGCTGCTGGGTTCTTTGCCCTGTGGAATCCATGGTATCCTGATCTTTGTAAATTAAAAATAGCTTCTCTCTAGTGTGGCATCAAGCCTACTTAATTATTCATAAATTATTATTGTCCTGATTATTCTTCTGACTCACATGCGAATGGCATTAGAAGTCTCGGCACTATTTTTGGAACTTGTCAGAGCAAACAAAACAAGGGTTTTCAGTGAGAAGAACTAGAAGCCGCCTGTTCATAGTAATGTAATAAGACAGCAAAGCTAGATGACAAGAAGGGTTTTCCACTGCCATGGAGTGCTACTGGAAGAGCAGATATTTTTCAATGTGCAGAAGGGGAATTTCCATCTACCTCGGCTGTGCTTAAATACTAGACAATGTGATATGGTTAAATAATGGGGCGGCTGAGTGAGCCTGGGTCTTCCCTGTCCCTGTGTCCAATGTACACAGGGTAAGGGGAATGTGGGTCACAGTAAATCCTGCTCTGAGCTTCCTGCCACCTTTTCCCAGAGGGGGTGAAGAATGGCTCTCCTCACCCTCCTCCCTGCAGGGCCCTGGAATCAGAGGGCCCTGAGCCCAGCAGCCCTCCTGGCTGAACAACCTGTACAACATGAAAATGCGCAGGGGCTCCTGGCAGATCTGCTTGCTGCCTTTGGCCCTGCTTACATGACAGCTTCCTGTGCCAGGCCAATTAGCTTTCAAATGTCCCTTCAGACGTTGGATAAAGGAGAAGGGAGGCAGAATGTGGTTCCTCCCTTTTTCCAAACTCTCTGAATAAAAGAAGAATTCATCTGATGAACAGGGTTCTTCATTTTTTAGAGTAAAAAGTAAAACAACCACTTTCTTCCCCTGTCCTCTCCCTCTTTCTCCTCCCTTCTCCCTTCTTTCTCTTCCTCTTCTCCTCCTACTTCTTTTCTTCTATTTTGTTGTTTGTGTTGCTTGTGTTCTTGTTGTTAGGGCCTTCTGGATGTGAATCACACCTTAAGTACTGAGCTAGACAGGCCTCTTAAGAAAATACAAACATCCTCAGAGATTTGTACTTTATGAATATATCATAGATGTTGGACTGTGTCACAGCATAGCTGGTTCCACCCCTGGTTCATCGTCAATAGATGAGGCATTGAGGATATTTCTTTCCTTTTTATTGAGAGAAGAAGTCTGTGAAGGCATCAGGTTATGATGCAAGCCCATAGTGCTTTCCTGGGCTGCTGGCAGAGGCAGGAGCAGGCACCCTGCTGTGGTGCACTGGCCTTTGCCTTGTTTGTAATTTTCTTAAGCAGCAGAATGAGGAAAAGTCATGATAGAGCGGTCTGTTTTCACTAAGTTCGTGCAGCACAATTTTTCTGAGCTGTAATATCCATTTTATAAGGCCCGTGGTCATTAAAAGTGAACAAATACAGCGCTCTGCATAAAAACATTGCAAAATGCACTCGAAATTAGATGTTCTCCATCTTGAAGCAGAGTCTGGCTTACATAATTAAACTCAGGAAACTGCCTTAGTTAGTGGGCAGTATCCAAACAAGTGAAGTTCTTGTAGCCTTTTGATTTGTCTTATTTATGCTTGTTTTTTCATTAATTTATTTTGAAATATAGCCTTCAATTACTTTAATCCTTATTACTAACATAGTGTAATCATACAAATGAACAACACACACACACACACACACACACACACACAATTTTTTCCACAAGTCTCAGACAGCCTATAAGTGGGAATCGTGCCAAATAAGCATTTCCGAGTAGCTCTGAAGTGCTGAGGGGCACTTCCCATTGCGGATTACGGCAGGCAGGGGGATATCAGCCTGCTGTCAAGTGAATTCTTCCATAGATAGCATCCTAAGCCCAAATCTGTGTGAAAACTCAAGCAGTCATGAGTGGATACTTTCCATGAAGAAAAGCAAAGAGGATTGAGAGCTCTTTCCTGGCCAAGACAGATGAGACAAGAATGCACAAATGTGGTCAGAGTCAAAACAGGAGCAAGAAGGTGGAGGTGGTCCAGAGCAATCACCACACCGGGAACTCGGGGCCTTCCAGCTTACCTTCACGAGTCCCACAGGGATCAGTCAGTGGGAAGGTCAGTGGAGCCAGGGTCAGTGGTGGACAGGAGAGAGGCGTGGTTTAAGAGAATTGATAAAGAAAAAAGGGTTCCCTGGCTTTATTGCTCCTTTGGATTGCAGCGATGCCTCCTTAAGAGCTGCAGTCTGAAACACTCTCAAGAAAAATGCGACTTTGTCGATGCTTGTTGTTGCATGTGTATCTCCTGAGTGAAGAAGTGGGTTTTAAGGCTTCTCTTGCATCCTTTCTGCCACTCTTCTATTTCAAAAAAAGAGATAAAATGTCTATGCTATCTCAAATAGAATGTGTAATACAGTTTCTTCTGGAACACACCGTTTCAAGTCTGTTTTTCAAAAGCAGCACTTTTGTTGCAAATGAAGCAGTGAGGTAGATGGAAAAGTTAATCAAATATACATTTTAATTCTAGCAAATTGGTTGTATTTTCATGCAGAATAACAGCTTTCAAGTGAACGTTCTTGAAGCAGCACTGTATGCTTAAACTTACTCTTTTCTTGGTTTGCTATTGGTCTTCACAATTATGGTACTGGTGTAGACGTTGTAAGGTATTTTAAGAGTGTGTTAGATTAAATAAACCTTTGAAATAATATTTTAAGCAAAATATAAATATGAAGACATTAGTAATTACTTTTCTAGGCAAAGGAATGTACCTCATTATGTATTTTTAAAATCATAAGTGACCAATGAAACTATTCAAGTTATTTGACGGCCTTCTGCTGCCTTCTGGATAAGCATGAGATTCCTTAGCATCAAATAAAGACACTAGTGCCAACCTGGGATAGTAGCTTCATTCTCAGGTCAGTGGCTTGTATCCTGAGTTCCTCTACACCAATGCAGGGACTCCTTCAGGACTCTTTGCAAACATGGCCTTGCTTTGCTCTATCTGGACCCTGTGCTCCATTTCAAAGCTCAGTTTCTTTT
>NW_004524589.1:2489732-2494070 GCF_000260255.1 Octodon degus | reverse complement strand
GCTGTGTTAACCCAAATTACATCCTCTATTATATGCCAGATTAAATCAATATATGTTGCTGTACAGTTCAGCCTCTTCCTATTAAGGAAATGACCATGTGTGTCACATTGGACTGACAGTTACCTGAAAATCAGTGATTAGTACATCACAAATACTTTGTGTCTTAACTGTACAGTATAGACTTGCCTCGCTTGAGCATGTATTTAAATGTATTGATCTATATAGAAGCCTATTAACTTGAAAAGAGTGGAACAGTGAAAATGTGTTCAATTTTTAATTCAGTCAATTTTTAATTCACACTGTACCAGTAGATCCATTTAGATTTCTTGGTAACTTTTGCAGAGTAAGCTGATGAAGAAATAAAAACAAACTGTCAGGGATGGCCAAATAGTACAGCAGATTAAAGTGCCTGCAAGCAGACACAGGGACCAGGGGTTCAATCCCCAGGCCTGCCATGCTGGCCCCACCCCTGAGGTGCACAGAGATGGAGATTGAGACTGGGTGTGGTGGCGAGCACCTGTACCCCAGCTCTTTCAGGCTGTAGACAGGCGGATCACTACAAGTCCTATCTAGTAGTCTGATCTGAACACCCTGTAGACCCTTCCCTCAAAATACAAAAAAAAAAAAAAAAAAATTGTGAGTTGAATTCAATCAACAACATGTCGGGGGGGGGGGTGCTGGGGAAGTGGCTCAGTACAATAAGCACTTCCCTGGCAAGTGCAAGGGTCTGAGTTTAGTCCCCCATTTCTCTAAAACCAAACAAACCCAAAAAACAAAACAAAACAACAATGTGTTGGTAGCTAGAAATGTCTACAGCAAAGAAGATAGATAGCATATCTCTGTGCTTAGAAGCATGGAAAATTAGGGCATGGCTATTAGGGCTGTCATGACAATGAAGGACATTGGTAGTGACAGCAATACTCTTCTTTTTTGCTATTACATTTTTTCATGTTTCTTACTCATAGTATTCTGTGGACTCTGTCAAAGTACCTCGCTCAGTTTTGGCAGATGAATTCACTCACTGAATAGAAATTTATTGGTCATCAAATCTACGGTCATCGGTGCAACTCCAGGTGGAAGTTTAGTCTAGAGCAACTGAAGATAGTCTCGAAAATCTTTCACAATGCAGCATTCTACCACACTAAGATCTCAATACTTTGAATATTTTTTGAGACATTTTCTTAATTTGAAAATATAGCATTGGCCTGGGTTTGAGATTTAATTTAATAGTTGGTGATGGAAAATGAATGAATCTTATAATTAAAGGCTTGCAATTTGCATATATTTTATATTAGCCCCATCTCATTTTATACTATATAGATTAACAAAGTATGCCAGGGTTATCTTTTGTATCTAAGGTCACAATTTATCCCATTTTCAGTGTTAGTGGTATCTTATTTTCTCCAAAGAGTGGACTTTGTGATCCCATTTATTCACAACAGACAGTATTATTGCGCAAGGCAAAATCTTTACTAAGAGAATTTAGGATGGAGTTGTTTATGATGTTATTGATTTTTAATGGACATTCTACTTTTCAAAATGGGAAGGCTTATCAGAATGCATTATCTACTATAGTTTATTTTACATTTTGGTTCCTTAAACTAATTTCCAGAGGTCAGTGAAATGATTAACTCATATACTGATTCCTGACAAAAAGTGCAGCGTTTCTTGCATTGCTTTGGGCCAAGGAGTGCGTGGGTGGTGCCTTCCACTAACATGTGCAAGCTGCTGCTCACCTCTCTGTTCTCATGACGTGGAGTCGCAGTGACGAAAGAGGGCTTACACATCCATCATCTCAGCCACTTTTATAATTTCTTATTTATTTATTTATGGCCAGATCACCCCACCCTGGATGCAGGGCTGGTGTGCTTGTGGTGCCAGGAATCAAACTGTGGTCCTGGCACATTTGCCTAAGCTTGCCTAAAGCATGTGCTTTAGATGGCTGAGCTATCTCACCAGCCTCAGATTTCTCTTTTTGAAAGAGAATAAACACACAATAATAAAAAGCCATTAGAAACTATACAGAATTTCCAAAGACAAGAAGATGGGAATTCAACAATGTTTTGTTAGGTTGCAAATTGTTGTCATCAAAGTAGTTGCTACCTTTTCTAATTCCACAGGTGAAGACACAGAAGGGCAGTGGGTGGTACTGACTTTCTCATGCCTTCAGGAGGAAACACCAGATACTGATCTCCTAGTACCTAAATCAGGAGTTCTCTTCACACTATTGTGTTCCATTTGCTCTTACATCAGTCCCTTCAGCCTACTGATGTGCACATGTTAGCACTTAGTATTTGACTGTCTGCTATCAAGGACATAATAACTTAACTAGAATATGTTAGTTTTTCAAGTCTTACTAAAGGACCATAATGAAACATTTGTTTTTTCTGAAAAGGATACCTTGTCCAATTTGACTTTTTAAATGATTTTGTGTGTGTGTGTGTGTAATGAATAAATATTACTTAGAGAATTCAAATGGAGGAAAAGATTTCCACTCATCCAAAGTAGAGTCAGGATCATAAGCAGCCATCTAAGTGATGTTTTGATTGTTTCCTTATTGATACTAATTTTTTTTTCAATACCAGGGATTGAACTCAGGACTCTGTGCTTCCCATGCAAGCACTTATTCTACTGAGCTATCTCGCCAGCCCATTACTGATACTAAGTGTAATCACTGTTTTAATTTAACTTGACCTTAGTGTGAGTATCTGGTCAAAGAACTGTGATAGATTCTTAGCTGTAATGCTTCCTGATAATCTCTAATCCTAGAGGTGATACAATGGGCCATCATAATTCCATGTTTTTTCCCCATAATTTTATTGAGAGACATATAGCAATGAGACAGTTTCAAATCAAATTGGTATGACAGTTTCAATAATTAACACATTGCATACACTCTTCCTAGTGGTTATTTGCTCTACAAGATGCAGACATGATATCCTATTTACAAACACTATTAGAACAAATCCCTCTATTCATTAAGAGAATGTAACTATAAATCTATCCTAACCATTTTGAGTACACAGATACAAAATGGTCAATTAAGACTCAGGACATATGAAAACTTGTACTGTAATGTCTTATAACTCAGCAGTGTCCCAAATTTTCTGATCAAGGCGATTATGGGGTCAAAGAGGAAAGTGATTGATGATATAGAGTGTGCCTAAGGAGAGTTACATGGAGAGAAAACATTCTCTCAGGCTTTCACAGAGAGCACATTGGCCAAGCAATGGCCGTGACTCATCCACATGGCTGACACTGACTAAGGTTCTACAATCTGAGGTACAGGATCTCAGGATAAACCCTGAGGGGATTTGACTGACCTTATCAGACCCAAAAGCTACAATTCTTGTTTCATAGGTCTTGTTTTATCTTCGTCTTAACCATCCAGCAGAAACTATATAAACAAAGTATAAGTAAAGTCATGCTGTTATATTGAGCTGTAGGGGATTCAGGTCAACAATTTCTGACATTGCCAGTCAAGTGGAAGACCCAATACTATTATGGGCTACTGGACTCTTTTAGAATTTTTTGCTGAGTTAACACACCTACAGTATTCAAATGATGGAACTAAACAAAAAAGGGAATCATTCTGTGTTTTATCCTTCCTCAAACTTATGATTATTGATTAGATGTTGGTATGTCAAAATTTTTTTTATTTTAAATTAGGACTATCACATTTTATTGCAAAAAATTGATCAGTTTTTTCAGTAGATTTAATGTGATTATTCATAATCTTCAATATAAACTTCTAACTTAGTATTTATACATTAGATAATATATAATAACTCATCACGTGTTATTTAGCCTGTGATTTTGTGAGAATTTCATTACTATGTCATCATAATTTATAAAATGCTATAAGAAAAAAGAAATAACACATTGGTGAATGTTAGGTTTCTAGAGCTATGTTGAACTGAAATAATATAATAAAGATATAAAAGATATTGTGCATCTTTATGTCTTAATAATGGCAGTATCATGCTATTACTTCCATTACAAGGAATAGCATTTATATGTGTAGTAGCAAATCTCATGTCTCTTTGTAGCACTATTTCTGAATGAAATCACCAATAAAGCTAAGCTTCTCTTTGAGATTATTGTATTTTATTTCAACAGTCTATACATTCTCACTTTTCTTCTTTTTTTTAAAGATCTTATTTTATTTTTAAGGTACAAACCTTTTTTTTTAAAGTCAATAGAAAATGCAAATATACTTTTTAAAGTTTCTAATACTAGGAGAAGATATCATACAATGTCTTTTAAATAAATTGTAAGTCAAAGATACAGTATAAATCTTAGAACAAAAATTAAGATTAAGCAATATTCAGAAAATTA
>NW_004524589.1:2475477-2488768 GCF_000260255.1 Octodon degus | reverse complement strand
GATATCTGTTTAATACTTTATTGATTAACTACTCTTAAAAAGAAATTTTGTAATGCAAAGAAGATTGTTTTCATCTTCACATTCTAGTTACTATGCTTTATATATAGCTTAATAGCTACCTTCTCAAACCCTATTATTTGCTTTTATAGCTATTTTTGGTTAGCAAGAGGAAATTGAATTTCTCCCAGTAATGCTACTTAGTGAAGCTCTGCTTTTTATCCTGCAGATTTTACCAGAGGTATTACACAGACAAAGAATATACACTATTTTTAATATTTAGCCTCAATGCACTTTGAATTTTTTGATACGTTTCCTTTTGAGACTGAAAGGCGTTTTTTAATGGAGGTTTCTTTAATTGTGTTGTGTGTTTATGTTTTTGCTCTTTATGAATGTGGCTACTTATCTTAGTTTTGCTTATTTTATAGTTAATGATTAAATATTATATTAAATCTTTATTCTTTAGAAACTAAGGCTGGGCAACAACTGCACAGCTTGGTTTGGTGTTTCCTTTTGTTTGTAAATGACTGAAATTAAACCATTGAAGTATCAATTATTTTAACTTTTTTAGATTTATATATTAAACAAATTGAGAAAAATAAAGACAATTACAAAATGTATATGAAAACATCAATACTCAAAAGCACATTTTTAGCCTTAATTATTAAATATCTATGAGTCATTTATTCATAGAACTATGAGTGTGTATAATTGCCTACCTCTACTTTAGAGTGTAGAGTATTGAGTAGAAAGGTGGAGTGGTTTGTGTAGATGTATACAGCATATTGCTGGATGTTATTTCCTAATCCACTGTGCCAGTCTATTTCTTTTAATTGGTGAGTTGAGTCCATTTACATTGATGGTTATATTTGAGATGTATTGACTTATGATTGACATGTTACTTGCCTGCTGTTGTTTACTCCTTGTTCTCCTGTGTTTGTTTGCCCTATTTGGTGGGTTCCTTCTATTCTGCATCATGGAGTTCTGATCATTTTGGTCCCTCTCTAACACATCTTCTAGTAGTCTATGTAGGGTTGGCTTTGTCGTCATGAAATTCTTTATTTGTTCTTTATCATGGAAGTGTTTCACTTCTCCCTCAAACTTGAAAGAGAGTTTTGCAGGGTATAGTAGTCTGGGCTGGAGTTTGTTTTCATAGAGGACTTGAAGTACTCTGCTCCATGATCTTCTTGCCTTCATGGTTTGTGAAAAGAAATCTGCCATTATTCTGATAGGTTTTCCTTTAAATGTGATCTGTTTCTTTTCTCTAGCAGCTTTCAGTATATAGTTCTTGTGCTGAATTTCCGGGGTCTTGACTATTACATGTTTCGGTGTGCTTTTAATTGGGTTGATGTTGTTTAGATTTCTGTATTCTTCAGTTATCAGAATGTCCAATTGTTTCCCCATATTTAGGGAATTTCTGATATTACTTCTGTTCATATTCTTTTTATATCATTTGTATTGACTCCTTCTTTCTCACTGATTCCTATAAGTCTCACGTTGTTCATCTTTGCATCATCTTGCAGGTGATGGATTATTTTTTTCCCGCATCCTAGTTGTTTTTTAGAGATCTTTTCTTACCTTTTCACTAGCTGTGATGGCATCTTCAAGATCTGAAACTCTATCTTCACTTTCACTCAAATGGTTTTGGAAGCTTCTGATTGAGATTTTAAGTTCCTCTATATCTCTTTGATGCTGCTTCCTGTGATCTATTTCTTTCCTATATTGCTCATTCAAGGATTCCATCAGTTTTCTAATCTCTATGTTTTATCAGTGTCTTCTTGAAAAGCAGTTATTCATTCTTTCATTATAGTAATCCTTTCTGTTTTGACTTCAGAGATTATTTCTGATCTGTTTTCCTCTATATGTTTCTGCAGTTGATTCTTTACTTCAAATGCTATTAATTCAGCGATTTCTTTTTTTATTTCGACAGGTATTTCTGATCCTCTATACCTTTCTGTAGTTGTTTCTTTACTTCAGACGCTATTAATTCAGACATTTCAGCTGTGTGATTCCCAATTTCTTCTGCACTTGTTCTGGGTGGGCGCAGGGCCTGAAATTGCGTTTTGCTCCTTCTGTGTCATTTTTTATAGCATTGCGCTCTGACCTTTGGTGTAGAGCTTTGGTGCAGTTATAACCTTAACACCTATGGAAATTCTTACCCAAGAGAGATTATATGATTAATGCAGTTATAGTTTTGTATTTACAGAACTATAATAAGGAACACTAATAATGGGTAATGATATTTAGCAGTTGACAAACTTTTGTCAGTAATGTGTTTGTATTTTAGACAGTTAGAGCAATCATTTTGTCTATATAGCTAAGTAGATATTAAATAGGGAATTTGTATTTAAGTTAGTTCCCCTAAGTTCTGTCTTATTGTCTTCTCTTAATGTGCCTTGTGTTTTCTAGACAGACTAGTTCACCCTGGTTACTTTTTGCCCCATCTCTCAGTCAAGAGAGAAAGAGGGAGGATGCTTTTATAGATCTAGATCTAGAAAAGTGTCTCAACTTACTGGGTGCAGATCTATGAAGTTTGAATTCATACAGTTGTGCCTGGCTTGGTCTGTCTGCTGTGCTCAGCCTCTTCCTGCTGCAGTTCTTGGAAGTGAACCCACTGTGCCCCTCTGACAAGATGTTCTGCTCCTAGATTAGCTGGGTGGTTCTGGCCCATCACCTCTCTGTAGGGACTTTAGCTACTGAGTTTCATGCCAGGTCTAGAGGAGTCCAGAGAGCAGGACAGAAGGACAGACTCACAAGTGGGCCTGGGCTGGGTCTGGAGGGATCCAGCAGGCAAAGAGGAGTGTGGAAGCTCTCCCACACACTTGCTGAGTCTAGGCTTGGGCTGTATCTGAAGGGGTCCCAAAAGTGCAGTAGAAGTTTTCACTCACACAGTGGGCCTGGGCTATTTCTGGAGGGGCTCGGAGGGGTCCCAAGAGCAGAGCTGAAGGTCTCACTCACATGCAGGGCTTGGACTGGGTCTAGAGGGGTCCAGTGGGTACAGGGGTGCTTGAAAGCTCTCCTACACAAGCACTGGGCCTGTGGTTGGGCTGCGTCTGGTTTTTGTAGATGGACTGTGCCTGTCTTCACATTGGGTCAGTCGGAGATGTATGAGAGTATTTCAGTTTAGGCATTTTAACCACTGTTGAGTTTTCACCTAAAAGCCCCCTTTTTCCCAAAAGGCAAAACAAATTCTGGTTGTATGCATAAATAGATGAACATCATTGCATTCACAAAGAACTCATACTGGAATAAATGAGTTAGAGCATCAAGTATGATTACACACAGATCCAGAAGTACAAAATCACATGGGGGTAGAACGGTCAAGGCAAAAATTTCTTCAGAATTCAAAACCTATTACTAACTCTACATGTTGTGCTGGATGGAAAAAGTTAGTTCCTGATTGTGTACTGAGTTTTAGAACCTGTGTATGATGAAAAAGATGAGGAGAATGGGTGTACAAGGCCCACAAGCATTCTCATGCCATGAAAGCAAGCATGCTGGGAATTCTTACTGGTCAACAAGATGCCCTTTTATGGTGAAGAAAAAATGTCCTGTATGAGATAAAACTGTTTTCCTAATTTGAACTATTAATGAATCACTCAAGAAATCTAACTTAGTGTTGACCTTGTGCTAGCTAGCATGTTATATGCCAAGTCAATATAACCTGGGAGGCGAAATAGATATGGTAACTGCGTCCAAGGAGATTCTTTTCAAATAGACCTAACTAAACAGGTGCTCTGAACTAATGTATCCGTGCATGGGATGACCAAGTAAAAACCATTGAGGAATAATCAGAGTTTAATTAAAAATACAACAGGGTGGTGGCAGTGGGCACAAAAAACATAAGAAGAGAATGTGAAGAGTGAAAAACACATTCATGCCACGTGTTGGCAGTGATAGTAGCTCTGAGATTGACATGATTCCAAAGCCTAGGGAAAACTCCTGTGACTGGAGGAGAGATGGCTCAGGGGTAAGGAGATAACACAGGAGCGGGAGAGGCTGAAGGGCCACAGCACACACACTTCAGGAGCCAGTGCAAGGAGTCTGTACAAAAGCAGTGGGAAGCCACAGGTGAGTTTAAAGCAGGGCATGGCTTGATCCATTGGGTCTGTGCTTCAGAAATATCCTTGTGACTACTACGGATGGGCACAGGCAAATGAGCCCAAAGAGGAAGCAAACTGCTGGCAGACCTGGGACTTGGAGGAAGCAGTTGGGTACAAAGAAGATGTGCTTCATAATTCATTCATTTTTGACTCAACAATCTTAAAACCATGGTGAAATTGTTTCAGGAAATGCTTTTCAGTTCATATGTACTATTAGGGGTCCTCCTTTCCTCAACCCCTAAAACTTACTTGTGCAATAGTGACTGTGTTTTCTGTGTTAGTTTTTTCTAGATTTTATTTCTCAGGGAAGTTCACCTATTCCAGTAGTGGTGAACATATAGTATGCTTGCAGCAAGGGGCACACAGAACCCTCTGTCAGCACATAAAATAAGTCTTGTGGCCTCGGCACCTTAGGTGAGCATTGAATATTTAGGGTTCAGTGCAGTGTTGGCACTTTGTGCTAAGTAAGTGGATTCAGAGTTGCAGGTTGTGCACTCATCTCTAACAGGTTCTCCATCCCTTCTGTATCATAATCATCCTTCACATAGTACTGAGTCAAGTAGAATTTTATATTACATTGTAATTTATGTCACTGCCATTTCTGTGACTGACTGGATGCCAGCCAATTTGTGTGTCTCAACACAAGAGACTCAACATTTTATTATTTTCATTTACATCCTTGGCTAATGTAGATATGCTGACAATAAGATGATATTCTCCTTTTCTGTGAATAAGTAAGTAAAGAGTTTAAGCAGCATTTGTGAAGAGAGCTGCCTTTCTTCTCTTCCTTGGATGCCAAACACATGATGTGCCCTGGATGGGTGATCCAGGATACAAGGGGAAATGAAACAGCCACCTCATTGAGAAAGCCCACCTTCCTCCTGTAGTGAGTCAAATACTATTATCCTTTTATTACTCTGTAATTTTGAGGGCAAGTTCACTGAGTGAATATGGAGGCTATTAAGAGCTGTCACGGGAAATTTATCTGTCTTTAAATGGAAGGTGGAAACATTACTGCAGAAGCAGCACTGCCTTGATATAGTTAATTCTCTTCTTTGAGCTTTTTAAAATGATGCTTATTGTTTCCTTCTATACCTCCCTAGACCATTTTTATACTCGTGGTGGTGATCCTGCCTTTTTTCTCTTGTCAGGAGTGAAATTTATGGAAGAAACATGGCCCATGAGAACCAGTCTTGCTTCATGTTAATGCCTACACTAGTAGTGTACAACTAGGTTTAATGGTACCTCACAGAAAACATGGTGAAATCCTCCCAGGTCTTTAGTGAATAGGAGATTCAGAAAGGGCCTCTGACCTCCCTTTGCTGTTTAGCCTTATGCTGGGCATGTAAGGGTAGAAGACTGTTGGAGGAGGTCAGGATGCATAGAAATATCTGAGTTTTTCACATAATCATCCTATTGTTCAGTAGTTGATACAACTGGTTGCCACAAACCTGAAATGTACTCAGTCCCATTTCTGAAGGGCAGAAATCTGATCCCAAGATATTGAGTTGGCCCTGCTTCCTCTGAAGAGGATAATGTTTCCTCTCCTCTTTCAGTTCATGATGACTACAGGCCTTTTGTGTCTATAATCTGTGTCTCTGAACATGGCTTTCTTCCCTCTGTGTCATGTTCTTCCTCTTCTGGCAGCAATCTCTTTGGATTTAGAGTCCATTGTATCTCATCATGATCTCACCTGAATGCTTAATTTAATGGAACATGCAAAGAACTTCTTCTCAAATAAGATCACACCATGAGGCTCCAGGTGGATGTATCTGCATTATTTCAAAAACAAAGCAATGGCACAAGACTTTCCTATTCCCAATTTGATCAGTGTTTTATGTAGTCATTTTTGTTGATACTGTTCCTCTAAGAATGAAATGAAGTAAAGAGAGTTCATAAGATTGTTTGAAGATCAAATTACCAGACATTTTTATATATGTTTAGTAAGGATTGGAATTCAATAAGGAAGGATTTTCATCTAATTGTAAAATGCTATTAAGAATTTACTTAACAGAGCTCTTGTAAAGAAGCCTTCGAAACAAATTCACGTCCATTGGTGCTTGGACGTAGAATTAGGTTCTAGCTTGAGGAATGGTTGTGTTTTCTGTATTTCAATAAAGCTCTACTTTGTATTATTTCTACTTACACTACTGATTTAGTTCAGTCTTATTTTGAAAAGTGTGTCGCTCTTGCTGTGGAACAGACACATTGCCATCCATGATGCGACACAGCCTGCATCACAGCAGCCTTTAGCACTGAATGTTCCTGACCTGCCTCGGAGGGGAGGATGGTGACTTGCTCAAGGTTCTAAAATGCTCAGGAAAAAAAAATCCCTGTTACTCAAATCCAGGTCTGCTTGACTCCATTTGACGAGCATCCACATGACCCTTGTCCCGTGATCCTCTTTAAGAACACCCACTCAAGGACTGGAAGGAGATTTCTCCTCTTGGCAGCTGCTGGTCCAGGGTCACCACCTTATGCCCATGTTCTTAAAACCATAGTTTTTGATGTGCACAACCAGGAAGCTCACCCAAAAAGGGCACAATTTGCATCCAATGAGGGTCAAGGTGTTTCTCCAGACCCCTGGCAAGTAGCTGTCAGCACAATCATCTGAGGTTGAGTAAGTGGGAGAGATTGTTTGCCTTTGGGACGTCCTCCCGCTGCTTCCTCCTGGAGGCTGCATCTGTTCATATGTAAACTTGGATCACCCAACAGGCTGAACAGAGAGGAAGTCTTGCTAACCTTAGGTGGGATTATCAGGTTGGGTTTGGCCTCAGTCTCACATAATCCCTCCATAGAACTACTTTTCCCACAGCAGTAAGGAAGAAAGGCTCCACCCCATTACACCTCCATCTGTTTGTTTTGCTGTTTTTATCAGAGTCCCCATCACTGTGTTGTACCTCTTGTATGTTTATCCATTCCATAATACCAGAAAATCACGTGGGATCTGATATTAAACCTTCTGCAATACAACACAAGGGTGGGCATATTTATTGACATTCCACCATCCAGTGGCCCTAAATCTGGACATAGATTTCCTGACACAGAAGGGAATGGTGACTGTCCTTTGCTTTTATTATTACCAGAGGACTTGAAGAGTGGGAGGCTGCATCTGTGGAGTGGGATCTCTTATGTAATGAGCAGAGAGACAAGTGTTTCTCCTCCCAACAGTGGCCAGCGTGTCACCATGAGGAAGGTGTGGAGTGTAAGCCGAAGTGGGCAGAGGGCGGTGATCAGGAGGACCTTTGACCTGATGTGGATGAAGAGGGCAGAGCTGAGCTGGGAAATGGAAGTTCTCTGCTCTTCCTTTATAACACTGATAGAAGCCTTAGCTCTCAGATTGTCCAAGAGGACTGAGTGCTGGTTTCTGATAGAGAAGTGTGGGAGCTCCAATGGAGAGAGGGCCAAAGCTGCAGAGGTGGGGGCTGCAGCTGAAAAGGGAGACGTTCACTCAGAGCTGCGCCCTCTCTGCTGTGTTTCTCTGACATCATGACTTTCTCCTTTTCTGAAATGGACCTTGCAGAGACCACAAGAAAGGTGGTGGAGCTGTCAGTACACTGTAGTCAGGAGGCCAAACTCCACTGCTGAAGTGGCTGTTAACTTACAAATCAGCTCAGAAAGGATCCACTTGCTGCCTTATGGTGTGTGTGTGCACAGGAGTGAAGGGAACTGGCCCCCTCCCAGGAGAGGCTCCAAGGACTTCAAAAGCCATTATTTTCAACTTCTGAGGGTGTCTATTATGCCCATGACAATACTCAAATTTTTAAAGTTATTTTTGATATATGAATGCAAATATAGATATAAATTTTTATGGCTTGGGGTTTTTTGAGATGAGTCTTGATAAGATGCTTAGGCTAGCCTCAAACTTGTGATCCTCCTGCTTCAGCCCTGAGTACTGAGATTTTAAGTGTCCACTTCTCGCCAAGCGTAAATTGTGTATTGTTTTGTTTTTCTTCAGAAGATTGATCTTCATTGTCCTTTAATGGTAGATCCCTGAAGCAGATTCCTTAAAAATATAATTGTTGTCTACTTGTATTTGTAGGTTTTGCTCTCCCCCCTTTTGTATTTAGTACGGGGTCTGCAGGGTCTCACTACGTAGATCTGACTCATAGGGATTCTCCTGTTTTCAGCCTCCCAAGTGCAGGGATTATAGGTGCATGATGCCATGCACAGTCTCAGTTTCCATTTCAGCGTGCCCTGGGGGCGAGGCCAGCATGGTGCACCAGGGATCAAACCCTGGTCCCTGCGTCTTCCTAAGCAGATGCTTTAATCCACTGAGCTATCTGACTGGCCCTCTGCCCCTTTTTCTTGATTTCTTTGATTTTTTTTTTTTAATCTTAAGGGTACTGTTTTGTAAGGGAACTATTCCACTAGTTCTTTTTCCTGTCATGGTCTCCAATAACTCAGGCCACAACTCCTTTTACATGAATTCTATTGGGAGTCATCAGAGCATAAAGTTCCCTTGGCCTTCTTTTTGGGACTCTTTTCTGATTACTTAAGTACAATTTATGATTCCCTCCTCATTTGAGTGTGATCTCTTTTTTCCTGCTCTTATGTCTGATAACCAAGAAAGAACTTTTACCAACTTTGCTATGTGCTATGTCACCACGTTTCTTCCAACAATGTAGACAAAAGATAGTAAACCTTTGCAAAGTGATAATATACCATAAAAAAACACCATCTAAATAAATAACATCATAATTTGGAACAATTGCCTCAAAAATATTCTAGTATGTATGGTAATGTTTCTCATTTATACTACTAGTTTATCTTAGTTGCAAAGAAGTTTTGTGCTATTATCTATTTTTTCTTTCTTAGAAGAATTTTTCTGGTGTGTGTCTTATACTCTGAGTAACTACTTAAAAGATAATAAGTGTATAATTTTAAACTCATTATTTTGTTCTGAATTTTTGTTTTATTATTGCATAAAATTGGAAAAAGATTATGAAATGTTATTCAGAGGGGAATCATCCTATCCTACAGCTCTCATCGCTATCTCCTAACCCACAACATTAGTATAAATTTAACTTGTCCTTTTTCAGGAATATAGTAGTAAGGTGTTACATGATATGATTACAACCACTCTTGTTCCATATAACTGATGCATATGTGGAGTAGATTGATGAGAGTCCTGATGACAAATACCAAGTCCTTTGGTTTCTATCAAGGAGATTATGGGGCCACAGAGGAAAGTGATCGATGATGTGGTGTGTGCCTAAGGAGAGTCAGAAGAAGAGAAAATATTCTTTCAGGCTTTCACAGAGAGCAATTTGGTCAAGCAATGGCCATGACTCATCCACAAGGCTGACACTGACAAAGGATCTGCAAATTGTGGTACAGGGTTTCAGGATAAATCCTGAGGGGACTTGATTGACCTTATCAGATACAAAAGTTACATTTCTTGTTATATAGGTCTTGTTCTATCTTGGTCTTAACCATCCAGCAGAAAAGTATAAAATAGAGGTATAAAAAGTAAAGCCATATTAATATGCTGAGCTATAAAAGGCTCAAGTCAACAACTTCTGACATTGCCGGTCCTACAGATAACCCACTACTATTATGGATTATTGGACTATATTGGATTATTTTACTGAATTCACACACCTACAATATTAAAATAGCAACGGAATACCCATTTCTGACAAAACTAAATAAAAAAAAGGCATACAAATGAAGGACCATTTTGTATCTGTATATACAGAATAGTTAGGATAGATATACAGCTACTTTCTCTTAATTCAATGAGAAGATTTGTACTAATAGTGTTTGTACAGGATATCGTGTCTGCATCTTGTACTATGAATAAATACTATAAAGACAACAATATGCAATGCATTAATTATTGTAACTGTCCTACTAACCTTTTTTTTTTTTTTTTTTTTTTTTTGGCGGAACTGGGGATTGAACTCAGGCCCTTGCACTTGCCAGGGAAGCGCTTATTCTACTGAGCCATCTCCCTGATCCCCTACTAATTTATTTGAAACTGTGTCACTGCTATTTGTTTCTCAATAAAATTAATAAAATTAAAAGAATAGTGTTATTTCTCCAGAGTGCTTTGATTTTCAAAAAAAAATAAATCCATTCTTTTATTTTACACTAACATGAAGGTCTTTTGGATGCAGTATCGCTTTGTGAATCATAGATTTTATTTGGATATGAATTTGATATGCTATAATAAGCACACCTACACACATATTTGCTTCATTATAAAGTAAACATTTAAGCATAATTTAATTGGCATCTCCTACGGTAGCTGTTTCTGCGTCTCTAGTGATTCTCTAATGGTTGTGCAGTCCTGAGGAATGGGTGCTCTTTTTCTGAGTTTGTTTCTTTCCTTTTAAGGCTTAATGGCTCTTCCTAAAAGGCCCTTGTCTTGCTGTGGCCACTGCATTTCCCTGGCTGTGTTCTGCTTGGCCCATGAACTGTGGCAGATCCCTTATGCAGTTCTGTCTTCTGTCCTATAGATGGCCCCTCATTGTGTTTTGACCGTGAAATGGATGGGGGATTATTAAGCATCGAGTTTGTCAGCTGCTCAGCAGTATTTTTTGAGCTATATATCAGCAAATTATCCAACTCTCCTACAGAAGGTGTTCTGTCGCCAGATGGTACTCTGCAGGAAGCCACTTCTTAGTTTCGTAAATCAGGATTTATAGTAAAATAGAATAACACTTAGGTATGAAACAGTTAGATTTCTCTGGAAATCTTAGAGTCTGCAGTATCCCTCCTTTTTGTCTGTCTTAATTGCTTCCTATTCATTGAAGCTGATAGAAAATGTCTAACTGCTATCCAATAAGTGAAGGGCCCATTCTTGGCAATTTCCTTTGTCCTGTGAACTCAGAGCTGGATTGAAAAGTTCAGCTGCATGTGCACCATTAGCCTGGCAATGCAAGCAATCGTTACCAGTGATTTTTGGCCCCCGTAATTGTTTTTTACTTTATTAAGCTTATCCAGAAATAATGAAAATGCATTCTTCCTTTTCTTAAAAGATGTCCACACAAAGTGCATTTTCTGTTTCTTCTATAAACTCATCAGCATTGCCATAAAGAGGCCTCTTAGCTATTGATTTTCTAGTCTAGTTAATAGATCCTCTAATTTGCAGAAATCCCCCAATGCAAGAGCTTAATAATTAGAAAATTATGAAAGGAGGTCCCAGGGCCAGGGGTGCCCTGCTTCTGTATTTGCTTCTGGCTCAGAGTCACACTCAGTCCTGGGTTGGAGAAATCAGGTGACCAGTAGAAGTAAAAGAAAACACAGTTTCATGCCAGGCAGTGCATCTTCTTCATGCACCTGTTTCAAATAAATGTCTCAAATAAATATTCATTTCAATTAAATATGGGACCCTTCAACAGCTGTACTGAAAATCTTTTTGGATGAACTATTCTAGTGAATACTTTAAAGTCACATTCAACAAACCGAAGACTAGGGTCATGTCTCTCTTAACCCACTGGGGAAGATGTCTATGACTATGTTTTCTGTTTTTCTATGGCTCAAAGTCTAAACAAGTATAAGTGATAATTAATTTTTCCCTTAACATCCATGTTGTCCTGGCCTGTAGCTTCCGTGGAGCACTCACTTGGAGTCTAGGGCATAAGCTTCCCAGTGGCCTTATCACTTCTGGCTAATCAAGGTTTGTTGGAACTTGGTGAGCCACTTGAGAATGTTCTCACTGCCAGATTCCCAAGTATTTTAGTAACACAACAAGCAGTTTTTGACATCTTCTACAGTGGTTAGTTTGTTACTGATGGATATATTCCAAACGTTGAAGATATGTAATGACGTTATTAGAAAATTGATATACAAAATAAAGACTTATCTTTCTTCCATCTCTCTTTTTAAAAAGCTATATCTATTTCTAAATATCCTCCACTTTCTACATAGAGTTTATGATATGCTTCTTCACTTAATGATCTTCAATATGTAAGTACCATCCCTAGGGAGTCCCTTACCACATCCTATTGGTGTTCTGCTCAGGAAACACCTTCTCTTCTTCTCTCTCCCTAGCAATCTATATGTCATTCCTGTCTTAGTACTCATCATTTTCTGACCTTCATTTTATGTTCTAAGCACATGCTATTCAGAATGGAAGATCTTTCACTACATTTGGCAAGTATTTCAAATTGCTCCTGCAGGGATCTTTTCAAATGTTGCTACTTTTGTGAAATTTAATCTTTACTCATAGTTTGACTTCATCAGAAAATATTGATTTCTTTTTTGTATGCTAGCATCATTTTGTGTATGTAGCTGTCATACAGATCATGGAATTTTATTATTAGCATACATTTACATGTTTTTCTTTTACATTGGACTTTTCTACAGGGAAAGGATTCCCTCTAAGGCTTGATAAGAACTCAATTAATGAAGTAATTGGGCTAAAATGTGTCTTTGCAATTTTCTGTTACTGCCTTTGTTATGTTACATGTGATAAAAAAGTATTACTCAAAAATGTATTTGGTTATTACCTCAAAATCATTGTCAACCCTGATAGTTCCTCTCTTATGTTATGGGTCACCTGATTTTTATTTGAATATAATATATTTCAAAAGTTAATGGAACATACGAGCATGTGTTACTTTCTACATGTGATTACTTCTATATTTATATTGATGAGGCTGATAGAGCTAAAGGATTTCACCAAATACAAATATATGACAGAGGTTCAGATGATTCAAACCAAGAACATGGCTGAAAAGGGAAAAACACTTGAGCCAAAATCTGTTCTCCCATAGCACTAGAGACCTTTCTGCACATGCTGAGTACTGCTATGGGTCAAGAACTGCACTAGGTTGTCAGGCATAAGCTGCACGTGGCTTTCAAGATGACCCACAGCCTGCAGATACCGCAATTCTTTCTGTTTGGCACAGTAGTGTTCTTGTTCTCATTTTCTATTTCTTGTCTGCTGGGAAGCTGTTTCTTTACTTTAAACTCCCCTTCAGATTGGAAGATTGTCTTTTGCCAAGAATAATTATAAGGTATTGTGTGACCTTGTGCAGACTCTGGGATGTGTATTCTTAGCACAAACTGACAGCTTTCCTCGAACTGTAAGATGTTGCATCATATCTGAAAAACGTTAAATGATACCAAGAGTTTCAATATTTTGGAACGCTGTTGATTCCATCAGTTGTAAATTTGCCCTTGCTAGGTTTTCTTCTGCATTATTTCTGTACCATTCCATTTCAGCACTTCCAGATAGG
>NW_004524589.1:2472095-2474857 GCF_000260255.1 Octodon degus | reverse complement strand
TTTTCTTTCTGTAATGTTATCTGCAGTTTTCCTCATTAAGCTTTGTTTACAGAATTTTCAGAGTAAGGAGTCAAATTTAAATGTGAGCAGGACTAGATTGCAGGAGCTAGTGGCATATCCAGATGAGCTGGGGTTTGCTCTGAAGTAGAGCATTAGCGCAAATGCTATGCATAATGTGGATGGGGCAATAATTCTTAATTAACAAAAGCTTCTCCACACAGATCTCTCACTCACTCAAACCAGGTGCTGTGCTAAATTCTTTTTTTTTTGTGCCGAATTCTTGACATGTTCATCTCATTTAATGGTACCATCAACTTCAAGAAGCTCTCAGCAACGGCCCAGTGTTGCCACGATCACAGGGCTACTGGGAGGTAGGGGTTGAATTGCAGTCTAGTCATTTAACTGAACAAATTGTCTCCTGAGTCCCACTTCCCATTAATGGCCTTCCTTGGACTGATTTCTTTTTTATGTCATTACAAATCCTCACGTAAGGCTAGAAAGAGCAATGGAAGAAATCTTTCTTCAGTGGTTACCTAGACCAATGCCATCTCACCGTGTCCACCAATACACGTGAGGATTTTGTCCTGTCCCTTGTGCTCTCTGGTATTTATTTCCATCTCCTATGCGTGTTTTTAAATAGTCTGGAAGAATGTCTTTGGTGTTGTGTTTTTTGAATGGAAAGTCTGTGTATCAGACACTTTCTCCTTGTTAGGCCAAAATACTGATGCCTAGAGTTTATTTTGACCCATGGCTTGGTCCAAAGTAGTAATGGCATGGTGGAAGGGCATGGCAGAAGAATACCGTTACCCCATGGCAACAGGGAGCAGAGAGAGAAGGGAGGACCCTTGGCCAAGAGTATACCCATCCAGGTCGGATTGGGCCCAAGCTACCTCCTCACAGTGTATTCAGACTGATGAACAAAGTGTCTCTCTGATGCAGTCACCTGCTTACCCATGACACTTGGGGGCCATTTCAGATCTAAACTGGAACAACCCAGAAGTGCCAAAACCTGAAGAAACAATACAAAGAATACATGAACTCTCTTCATCTATCTCATTGCAGTTGGGAATTATACTCCTTTTTGTTTACTTGTTGTTATACTTTTAGCCCCAATATTGCAACCCATTTGAATGTGAACACCGTAGCCACCTTGCTTCCCACTGTGTATCCCGTTCCTGGTGCAGCTGCACACAGAAGACAAGTTGCTGCTTGTGTAGCCTACATGGAGTGAAGGAAACCCATGGATGTGGGCTGGTTCTTAGAGAAGTTGCCACACAGAAATCCAAATCCAGGCTTCAGTCTTTTTATGTATTTGCTACACAAACAGTAAAAGCCAGCTAAAATGAACAGAAAGTTTCAGAGGACAAGAGCAGAGAAGGACGGTGACCTTGATTCACAGGTCTGGTCCCTTCAGATGCTAACTGTACTTATACAGAAGAAATGGTTTCTGTAGGGGTGAATCTGAGCCTTAGAGCCACATCTGTATGTGTATCTTTGCCCAGGTGTGCAAGCATGCCCTGAAAGTAGTTCTTGGTGGGTTGTGCACACACACAGCTCCTCCTACCCCTCAACTGTCCCACACCTCCTCAGCTGACCCTGTCAGAGCCATCTTGTTGGCCGCCTTCCACCAAGTATGGACAGTTCTCTGGGAGGATGCCATGTGTCCTACAAACTGGTTTCACTGTGAAGGAGAACAATTTGTGGCTGGAACTCAGGGAGTTTCAGGTGAATAAGATGCTGGTGAACAGTAACAAAAGACAAGCATTTTTTATGCATGAAAACTGAAAGACTTTAGAATGGACTGGAGCAAAGCTGACTTGCAAGGTCACTACGTTCAGGGCAGGAGGAGCCACTACTAGTAGGTGCGAGTGCTGGGCACACCACAATTTTTAGTGCTTGACTTTTTCCAAGCTCACCTCTTCTGTGTGAAACTCCATCTCCTGTTTAGTCTTTCTCCTCAGGAGGCCTCTGTCTTTTTCACCTTGCCAGGTGTAGCTGCCCTTAACTTGGACACCTGACTTTCTGTGCTTTGTGCTGAGCCTATATTTGAGTTAAATGAGAGACATGATCCTTAGTTCTGATTACTGATTTTGTTTTGTAGGTTTCTTTTTCTGTTCTTTGATTCTGTCTGATTTGCTGCTGCAGCATCACTGGAATGGTTTGAGCCTTTTTCTACACACAGCAAATTCTTCTCTTCCTGTATTCCTTTTCCTTTCTTTCTTCTTCCTTGCTTCCTTTTCCTCTTATTTCTTTCTATCCTTGAACACATTTTATTGAATTCAACAAGGCTTGGTGTTACATACTAGTAAGAAAGAATGTAGAAGAGAGTGAAAGAAGAAAAGAAATAGTATCTATTCTCATAGGGAGTGCCAAGAAGTAAAGGAATAATCACAGAAAAAGAATTGCCAAGTACATTAATAGCTTTGTGGAGAAAATAAAGGTCTTGCCGAAAGAGCCTAACAAGATTTTGTGCAGCTACAGGGTAGATGAGAACATTCTACAGTAGAGATATGTAGGTTTGGGGCTGGAAGATAGGCAGCCCTTTGACAAGGTTGTATGTAATAAGCAAGAGACTGAGAGCTGAACACACTTGAAGATGAGGGTAGCTAGCACTGTAGTAGGATGAGGCAGGAAGAGAGAAGTTTGAGTTAAACTTGAGAACGTTGGAAAGACTTTGACTCAAAATTAAAATTAAAACCAGAAACAAGACATATGCACCCCAAATGTGAAGGCCTTGGGTTCAATCCCCTGTACCCTAGAAT
>NW_004524589.1:2461780-2471665 GCF_000260255.1 Octodon degus | reverse complement strand
TACTATGGAAAGCATTGTATTAAAGCAGAAATGAGACAAAGTTATCACTTTTTCTTTTTTCAAATTACTGCAATTTTATTTCTTATTAAGTCATGTTATGCTCGGCTGCACTAAAAAAGTGAGACTGTTTCTTACACTAAATAAATCCAGTCATTTATCTTATGTAATTATCATCATCATCATCATCATCATCATCATCATCATTATTATTATTATTATAATTTTTAATGCATTTGGTACAGAGTCTACAGGGTCTCAGTGGGTAGATCAGACTCCTAGTGATTCTCCTGTTTTCAGCCTCCCAAGTGCTGGGATTACAGGCATGCTCCACCACGCACAGTCTCAACTGCCTGCTCAGCATGCCCTGGGGTTGGGACCAGCACGGCCAGCTGGGGATCAACCCTGGCCGCTGCACTCTGCCTAAGCAGACACTTTAGTCCATTGAGCTATCTGGCCAGCCCTATCACATGTAATTAGAAGCCAGGATGAGAAGATTTGACTTGTCTACCCATGTGGGAAAAACTTGCTGAAAAATTCAACTGCTGAGTGATCTATTTGCTTGTTCTTCAATGAATGGGTGTTCTTCAAATCAATGGCATTCCATTATAAACTGTTAAAAAAAATTGGCTACTTCACTGCATGTGTGTAAGTTTTAAAGGGTGATGTATGTGTATCTAATTGCTTGTCTACCTCACTTGGGTTAATATCCACTAACAAGTAACACTAGTCAGGTAAAATAGGTTTTGCTCTTGTTTCAGACATGAATGAATGAAGAATAAGGTTGCATCAAAGTAACTAATATCTGGGTGTCTACCACATGCAGTTTACACATTTGTTGCACAGAATCCTTATGATCCCTTATGAGGAAAGAGGTTCTATCTCCCACAATCAGATGAGAATGTGAATCCCATACAAGTGAACTAACCAACGTCTCCAAATGAGGAAAGGGGAATCTAGATCAGTAGTACCGAGCCTTCTAGAGCTTTCAGTGATAACGGACAACTGGCTGCAGCACATGTGCCACAGGCTTGCCACCACTGGGCCACGTGGAAGGCCATGTGTTCCTAGTGCTTAATATTCAAGATATCTTGATGGTCCAGGAGGGGAGGTGTTTTAACACCCGCTGGAACAGCAGCGCTAATGCAGAAGTGCTAATGCGAGTATATATGGAACCTGGGTTTTTCTATTCCTGAGCCATTGCTGCTTTTCTCTGCTGTGAGATAATATGTCAGTTACTGCTTCTAATTAATTTTCCCAAAACCGAGCCAACTTTCTAAGTGCGAGGGCAACACAGGAGAAAACACTCAAGTGGAGCTCAGTGTGCGGAACCCTCGTGTCCCAGATGTGTCGTGTGACCTTTCCCCCTCTTATTCTTAACAAATGATTTTCTAATCTGTAAAAGGAGATCCCTGTGTAAGAGGCTCTCTGGGGTTCCTTTTATCTCCAGGATTCAATGAAATGTAAAATTAACTGCATTTGATGCGGGTAATATGTAAGGTCTGGCAAACATCTGAGGAAATGATTGTGGTCAGGTCTGCCTGCACTTGGGCCCGTGCTCTTAGCGCTGTGCTGTCCTGCCTATAGCGTGGTGTGCTTTGATTTCCCCCTGGAAAACCCTCTACACCCAGAAAAGGTTATTGTATAAGGGCCAAGTAGCAGCCCAAAATGATAGAGAGGATGAGCCCCTTGCTGTGTTTGTGTCTCTGGGTCTTCTCTTGGGTTACTGCTCCCTGTGAAACATGGGATTTAAAATAAATCTAGGCTCACTCATCAGGCTCAAATCCCCATGGAGTGTAAGCAGAAAACTTGATCACTAGAGAGTCTGGCTTGTGGTGCTGTTTGATGGTGGAGACCGTGTTTCCAGAGACTTTGTACACCTTGAAAAAGAAAACTAACGCTCTGAGACCATGTTTTTCGGGGCAGTTGGAGGCTTCTCTATCAACTTAAGCTAATTGTTTCTAAGTCTCTAAATTGACCTTTCTTGAACTGTATGTTCAGAAACTTAACAGGACCTTTGTGGTTGAACATAGACACACATTTAAAGCAACTGTACTTTCATTAAATATATTTTTGTCTTAATATATTCTTATTAGAAGTGTTGCTACATTATAGACTGGGGATATTTGTTGCTAGGAAATCATATTCATATTTTTTGGGAAGGGATGAGGTTTACTTTCCTGGGAAGCAGCTCAGATTTCTCTTGGGACAGGAAAATTTCCTGTCACCTCTGATGACTGGGTGCCTTTTAGGCCATTGTGCTTTCTTATACCAACAAAATGTTATTTTTGTTTTTGCATATCGTTAACCTCCACAAGTCATCAAAACAAAACAAACACCAAGGATAATGAAGATTGGAATTCTGGGCTGAACCATATGTTGGGGGAGAATTAGAAGGGTCTGAAGAGAGGCAAAGCAAACAAACAAATCTTAAGCCATCATGCATAACATATAATTAAGAGAGAGATGGAAGGGCAGAAGCAGACCACAGCAAATTTTGAGTGAGGCTTTTCCTTATGCTGGTGGTTGGAATCAGAAAAGTGTTGTCGTTACATTTTTCTACTTTTCTACATTTCTCTAAAGACTGTTGTTCCACTTAATTTTGCAACATTATATTATACTAGAAGAGGCTCATTTAAAATAGAAGTAAGCATCGTAAGACCTTTCGTCTAAAAAGGCAGATTTGGGGTAGATTCCTTGCTTAATTGGCTTCCATAATTGCATTTTTAAGTCATTTTTCTTTTCTTCCAGACATACTTGTGACAACTAGAATGATTTATTATTTTCAGGAAAATTTCAGATTCACTGAAATCTTTTGTCCGATTATTTTCCTGATGAAGGTAATAACATTTCCTATTCTCTATATTTTTCCATATAATAACAATTGAGATAAAATTGTGCTAGCTTGGGGAGATTCAATAAATGTGATAATTAATTAACTTTACTAACAGTAATGTTTCTGACAGTCTGAATTTCTTTCTTAAAATATTATTACATAGAAAGTATAAAGCCCATTCTGGTTAATCATCTCATTAATCGAATACTTGAAGAGGCGAGTCGCAGACAAAGATTAAGTATGGGAAGGTCTCTAATGAAATATGAAAATTAATGGATATTGAGAGAAGCCAGTTCTTCTATTTGAATTTAGTGCAGGTTTAGTGATTTAGAGGTTTTGGTATCTTTTTATCAATTAATCTCTTTTATTTTCATTTAGAACCAAGGGAGTTCATAAATCAGTTGTCTTTTGAATTAAAGAAGCAAATATGTATCAAAGAAGAGTGGACAGGGATGCTACCTATTGCTGTGTAACTTTAGCCTGGCCTCCTCCTTCCTTTACCATGCTGTCCAATGGATCGCAGACTACATGTTATTTTTTGCCTAAATCCAATGTAGGGCCCTATTTCCTGGCACTTGCACTTTAATTAAGCAAGCTGAGGCATTGTTGGAAATACAGTTGGGGTGAATCCAAGGTATGAGGTGTAAAGCTGGATCAGATTCAGCAATTTCTGTCAGCTGTCTTGAGGAAATGGCAGAGCCAGAATTTGCTATTAGCTCGCTTGTGGCACTAGACAACGCATTTCACCACTGGGGTTGTTCATTCTTCCATATGACTAGAGAAATGTTGGTTCATTATTTACTAATATTATTATTCTATGTGCAACATTCTAAATTCTTACTATAATTACTTTCTTCTTTAATCATTTACCCGTGAACATGGGAGCAGATTTTCCTTGAAACAGTGTTGTTTGAAATCATTGAAAGACTCATTCATATCTTTACTGTCCTACTTGAGAAAGATGATGTTTATTACAGTTAGATACTGATTAAAGTCAAATGCTATACTCTACAGATGCATTAGATAAGTTGGCTATTGCTGTGAAACAAACCACCCCAAATACACTGCGTTTTAGGACAACAATTTTTATTTCAGCAATGCTGTTGGATGACAAGTTGGTCCCACCACTGGTTTCACATGGCCTCTCATTCTGTTGTATTCAGCCAGAAGCTTAATTAGATTGGAGAGTTAAGTGGCTTCACTGATACATCGGGTAGTGGATGTTGGCTGTTCAGATGGGGCACCTAGTTTTCTTCGCTGTGAGCATCCAACACCCAGTGGATTAGACCATTTCATTATATGCACTCTCAACACAGGAGGTAAGGACCCAGCTGTAAGCTTCCTGAAGATTCGATGTAGGATGTGTGTAGTGCAGATTCTCCTGTATTTTGTTGCTCAGTACAAGTCAATGGCAGCCAAGAACTTGAGCACTGGGCTAATAGACATCACCTCTTGCTGGGAACCATGGAGAAAACTTGTGATATTTAATCTATTGTACACAGACTCTCATTTCTTACTCCAAGATTTATGCAGCATGATCAGTTGAGACACTTTTCAGGCTGAGTTGTTGTGTAGCCTTAGAATCCTTTTAGCACTGTACTCTGGCAGCCACCACAAATCAATAAGAACTGCCACAGGAAATGAAATGTATCTGCCATCTGTACCTGCAGTGAGTTGCTGGTGGAGTCTGGGCAGAAGATTCAGACACTGTTACTCTTAATTCAGTCTCCTCATTTTTGTCAATTCATTAATATTTCTTATGTTAGTTTAGAAAAGCCATTACTTTAATATGAAACATGTCTAAAAACATGCATCATGAGCATTTTAAACAATATCATATATCATATGTTTTCTAATTTAAAAAAGTGAATCACTGGTTTAAGAGATAGCCACTTGAATGCCACATTACCCAATAATGAGCTCAGATCAATCCATTTGGATCAATAATATGACAAGGGGGATAGTACGTATCTTTTGATGTAATGCAGTGGGAAAGATGTAGCATCTCTCAGGTAGCCTTATTGCCAAACCTAGCAATTAAGAGAAATCAGGAAAATACAGAACATCAGATATTTCACAAAATAGCCAGCTTGCAATCTCATATAAAATGTCAGTTTAAAAAGAGTGGAAGAACTGTTCTATACTAAAGAAAAATAAAGACACACTGCAATAAAATGTATATGATTCCACTTAGAATATTTAAAAGATTTAAAGAATCATTGAGAAGATTCAGGACTATTTTTTAGATAGACATCAGTGCATCAGTTTTACCCTTCCTTTATGTGATTAATAGTTTGAAAGTTGTACAGGTGAGTGTTTTTATCCATAGAAAAATCATGATGTGTTTTAGAGAAAAGAATCAAGAATTTTGTGACTTGTTTTTAAATGAATCAGCAAAAATGAGCTGAGTGTGTGTGTGTGTGTGTGTGTGTGTGTGTGTGTGTGTGTGTAGAAAAAGAAAATAGGGAAAATATTTTAATTGACAACTTTAGATGATGAGTTTATACATGTCCTTTGCACTTCTAAGTTTTATGAAGGTTAGAAGGTTTACATATTACAAATTTGGGAACGTGTCACCAACTCATTGTATTATGACCGAGACTGTTGCCTAACTTTGAGCTTTTACAGTAAGTATTCAATGTCAACTATCTGATCACATTCTAAGAAATTCAGTGGTGATATGCTGCATTTCTAAAAAGGCACATTTTCTTTGCTTCCAGACTTAGTTACACAAGGGGAAAAATCTCAAGTACAGGCAGTTGTTTGAATATGGTAATTGATAGGAAAGTTGACCAAGTAGAAAATGGTAATGCGTCATAATAATAGAAGATGCTGCGATTTGTCTGTATGTTATGTGGGCATGGTGGTTCAGAGTTATACATTATGCCAGAAATCCTGGATGCGAAGCAGTTCATCTCATTCTGCTCAGATTCTGTGGTGACTTTGAGCAGGTCATCTTCATTTGTGTAGAACTTATTTATCTTGTAAAATGGAGAAGCTAGTTCTGGATTATACCTTATGGCTGGTACATAGATTACTTACCTAAGACTTAAACGTCTGCAAAAACATTTTTGGAGATTGCTGTCATCAGATCATGTACAAAGATTTTTGCTTTATCTCTAAGTAACAACATTAAGATAAAGCTGTTTTGACAAATGTGCTTTCATGCAACACTCAGTTTTATTCTAAAAATGAAACTGAGTTTAGGGGAGGATGTTTATGCAGAAAAAGCACTTCCCTGACTGTATTGTTATCTGTGCATAGGTTGTGCCCACTTTCTGTACTTTATTGATGTGAACGATTGAAAGCATATGAACTCATTAGAAGTGTAAATGGTTAACAGCTCCAAACTGTGTTTCGTAACTTATGAGAGTACAGACTTCTATGGAGCAGCCTAAACCTGCTGGAGTCTTAGAGTAGAAGGGCTGAGATATGAGGTAATCCAATTAGTAGGACTTTGGAAAAATGAAAGAGACCTGAGAAAGAGAAGTTCTGTGTAGGGGTCATTGTGTGCTCATGCTCATACAAGGGGAAAATTTTTTGGAGTAAAATGAACAGTGTCTTGAGATCTATGCAGGGAAAGTCATGCAAAACTCACTGAAGTGCATGCATAGTGAGCAGCAGGAGGAAACTGGTGGTTATTCAATAAGAAATTGACAGTGACATGATCAAATAAAAAAATAATGCATCGTGGAATTATGCCGACAAAGAGGGCCAAGGGGCTCTTTGTTGAGAATCTGAGATGGAGTTGAATATGCCACTCTGAAATGCAGCTCCAGCACAATAACATCAGATGAATATAAAGAGTAAGGGTCCATAGAAGCAGGAGATAATAATTGTGTCTGGTGGAGGCAATGAGAGTGATGTCTCATTAGGGATGTCAGCTTAGGGCAGGCTGGAGCCCCAGGCATGCATAAGTCTTTATTTGATCCTCCTAAACACAAGAGAAGGAATCCAAAGAGTTTAGCTTATGTTATTAAAAACAGTGAGCATACACTCCTTTGGCAGAAAGTATGATCAAGTTGTAGTGATGCTTTTATGAGTACGATACATTAACATCTAACTCTGTTACTACTAGAGACCAAGTGTTCAGAGTTGAGGTATTATATTGACTCCTATGGAAGTAAAATGAATAGGAAACTTATCTTATACTAATTAGTTATACAAACACATATTTATTTGTAATGATTTTTTAGTTCTGTGAACCTTGCTTTATTTGCTTGTCATTTTGTAGTTACCATGCTCTCCAGCATTACTCTGCCCATTTGGGAATACAAAGAACATAATTTTCTTTATTAATGTAATGTAATTCAAAGGGGGCAATACTCAATAGGTATTGCCATTTGATGATTATTACAGAGGAAAGGAAATGAGACCTGCTTTTGAGGTGTTACAATCAGAAGTTGTTCTTGGAATGGGATTCTGGTTCTATCTTTAACACTTACACTCTGTGTCCTTTATTCTCATAGCTGGGGAAGAGGAGGCGTTGTCTAATCTTGGGTGCTGTGTGCAGCTTCTCCTGTACCATGCACTCACGCTGTACTAGTCAAATTTGGGTAGGTACTGTGATGAATTGACTGAGGCAATTAACTGATAAGCAGATAAGTTTCTTTAGGCTCATGGCTCTGGAAGTCATGAAAGAAAACTTTTTATCTTGAGAGGCGAAAATATTAAATAGAAATAATATCAAGGAAAAATAAACCATGGTTTCCAAAATAAAACAATCATTTAATGAAGAGAGTAATGTTATTCTTTATTGACAAAAGCATTAACCTTATTATTTTAAGAATAATATAGGCCAGGTGTGGTGGCACATGCCTATAATCCTAGCACTCTGGAATTTCTAGTAAAAGATTGGATGTTCCCATCGCTGTGTAGTGAAGATGCTCCATCATGATAGAACATTTGGTGGAGCAAAGTGGCTACCTACATAATAAGGCAGAAAACCAAGTGGGGAATGAGTAAGTGGGGACTTAATCCTTATTCAAGTAGGGCATGTACCTGGTGAATTAGACTTGCACAGGACCACATCTCCTGAAAGTCCACAATATCTTCTTGTACCGCAACCCTGGGGACTCAGCCTGTAGACACGTGTGCTGTAGGGAGACACTTACCCAACCACAGCATGTCTGTTGGCTGTTTGCCTCTGATCTCAAATGGGGTATCTCATCACATTAGCATGCAATGCCAGGTCACATAAACTGGATCTTTTCATCATCCATAGAATAGCCAATCAAACAAGAGAAAAAATGTATTATTAAGGTGATCTATGTCTGCCATTTGTTGAGTTGTTAGTATTACCATGCTCTGTGCTATGCATCTATGAGTAGTATGTTAGTATCTACATGAATGTAAATGTCTTAAGAGGTAGGAACACTTAAAAACAAAGATGAATCTGGTAATATGAACAACTAACTTGAATACAACATTATGCAATACACCAACGAGTATTGAATTCCTATTTTATTTGATGAAGTTCTTTACATTTTCTAATTTTTTAAAGAATATTTTGTATCCTCTTTAGATAATAATAAAAGTATAAAGATAAAAAAGATGAAATTTCAGATTCAAGCTGTGGAATGGAACTATGAAATTAGTGGAAATATTTTAAGGACACAGCTAGAAGAATTAAACAATACAAATAAAAGTCACCAGATCCAGTCCTAGCCCAGGCCTGGTGAGTGTGTGGGAGAGCTTCCGGCTACCCTGCACCAGCAGGACTTGCTGGTCCCAGCTCAGGTACAGCTTGGGTGAGACCTACTTCCACCCCCCACCACTCTACAGCACCCCACAAGCACACCTGCCGAGTGAGAATTTCTGCTGTGTTCTGGGGGCCCCCAGATCCTACCCTAGCCCAGGCCCTGTGAGTATGTGAGAGAGCTTCCTTTCCCCTCTACTCCACCTTGTCCCCTCCAGACTCAGCATAGGCCTGGCATACAGGCCTTTGGGGAAACCCTGCAGCTGTCATCCCTGCAAAGAGAGTAGGGGACCAAGCCATCCAGGTAGTCCAGGAGCATAACATCTTGCCAGAGGGGCACAACAGACTCTACTCCCAATGGTAGCAGCAGGAAGAAGCTGAGCACAGCAGCCAGTCCCAAGCCAGGCACAGTTGGATAAATCCAAACTTTGTAGATCTGCAACTGAATTTCAGTAGGTGCTAAGGTTATAACTGCAACCAAAGTTCTACAACAAAGGTTAGAAGACAGTGCTACACAAAATGAGAATAAGAAGGAGCAAAATGCAATCTCAGACCCCAAGACCACCCATAATAAGTGCAGAGGACACTAACACAGAACAAATTGGGAAGCATACAGGTGAAACCAATGAATCAAAAACTTCTGAAATAAAGAAACAACTGCAGAAAGGTAGAGAAGAACTCAGATTGGAAATGAAAAAAGAAATCCCAGAATTAATAACGTCTGCAGTAAAGAATCAAATGCGGAAATATATGGAGGAAACCCAACGCACACACAGAAGTGCGAGAACATTAGCTCAGCTCAAATGTATGAATTAATAGCATTGATAGTAAATAAGCAACAGCAGAATGTTATAGAGGAATTCAGAGAATTCTTTTCTGAAATAAAAGAAGAATTCTCAGAACTCATAGCATCTGAAGTAAAGAATCAACTACAGAAACATAGGGAGCAAACCCAATCTGAAGAAAATACTGCAATAAAAGAATTAATAACTGCTTGTAAAGAAGGCATTGATAAAAAAAATAGAGAGATTAGAAAAATGATGGATTCCTTGAACGAGCAATACAGGAAAGAAATAGATTGCATGAAGCAGAATCAAAGAGATATAGAGAAACTTAAAATCTCAATCACAAACTTGCAAAACCGTTTGAGTGAAAGTGAAGACACTTTCAGATCTTGAAGAAACTGCTTCAGCTAGTGAAAAGGTAACAAAAGATCTCATAAAAATAACTAGGATGTAGAGAAATAATTCATCACTTGCAAGACAATGCAAAGATGAACAATGTGAGACTAATAGGTATCTATGAGAGAGGAGTCAGTACAAAGGACATTAAAAAATTATGAGCAGAAGTAATG
>NW_004524589.1:2457639-2458895 GCF_000260255.1 Octodon degus | reverse complement strand
ATACTCCCAAAGTTGCTATACAGATTTAATGCAATCCATATCAGACTACCACCAACATACCTCACAGACCTAGTGAAATCATTCCTAAAATTTATCTGGAACCAAAAAAGACCTAGAATAGCAAAGGCAATCCTAGCCAATGAAGACAAAGCAGGAGGCATTACAATTCCTGATTTGAAATTATTCTAAAAGGCTACTGTGAGAAAAATCAGCTTGGTACTGGCAACAAAATAGACCTGAGAATCAATGGAATAGAATAGAAGTTGCTGAAGCCCCTATGAACACACTCAGCCACCTTATCTTTGACAAAGGGGCTAAACATACTCACTGGAAGAAAGATAGCCTCTTTAAGAAATGGGGCTGGAAAAACTGGCTCTGTACATGCTGAAAACTCAAACTTGATCCAGGTCTATCACCATGCCCTAAACTAAAGTCAAAATGGATTAAAGATCTAAACATTAAAGCAGAAACACTAAATCTCTTGCAAGAGAAAGTAGGAGGCCCTCTTGCAGATATAGTGGTATGCAAAGAGTTCATGAACAAAAATCAAATTGCACAGGAAACACTTGAAAGAATTAAATACTGGAACCTGATCTTATTGAGAAGTTTTTGCACATCAAAAGAAATTACCAACAAAAGAAAAATTTAACCCACAAGTGTGGAAAAAATCATGACAAATAAGTACTCAAACAAGGGTCTGCTCTCTAGAATTTATAAAGAAGTAAAAAACACTAGGGCCCCAAAATTTAAAGGCCCAGTTCAGAAATGGGCATCTGAGATGGACACATATTTCTCAGCGGATGAAATTAAAGAAGTGAATAAATATATGAAAAAAATGCTCCACATCCCTAGCCATCCGCGAAACGCAAATTAAAACAACATTGAGATATCATCTTATCCCAGAAAGAATGGCTATCATAAAGAAATCACCCAACAACAAATGTTGGACAGTTTATGGGGAAAAAGGAACCCTACTCCACTGCTGGTGGGAATGTAGAATGCTGTAACCTTTATGGAAATCAGTGTGGAGACTCCTTAAAAACTTGGACTGGAAATTCCATTTAAACCTGCTATTCCTCTACTGGGAATTTTCCCAGATGATCAGAAAACTTCATATCATAGTGATATTTGTGTGCCCATGTTTATAGCAGCACAATTTGTGATAACCAAATCTTTGAAACAACCAAGATGCCCATCAGCTGAGGAATGAATGAAAAAGATGTGGTGTTTTTCTACAGTGGAGTATTACTCAGCTA
>NW_004524589.1:2421222-2456074 GCF_000260255.1 Octodon degus | reverse complement strand
AGCAAATAACCACTAGGAAGAGAGTATGCAATGTGTTAATTATTGGAACTGTCCTACCGATTTGATTTTAACTGTCTCATTGCCATTTGTTTCTCAATAAAATTATGGAAAAAAATAAAATTAAATACATTTTGGAAAAAAAATATATTTAAAGAAAAAGAAGTATAAGCAGTATTTTTTCTTACACAGCTCCTATTTTTGTTGCTAAGATGCAATCATGTGTCAGGTAACAAATATCATCTCAGGTGATGGTAGACTAGGGTGTGATGGTGGTGCCATAATATTATAATAGAGCTGAAAAATTCTTACAATCTCATAATGTCATAGTCATTATAAATTTGTAGCACAATCCATTACTAATGTGTTGGTTGTAACCATGATGCAAAGTGAACTACTATGCTGCCAGTCATGTAAGTCACAGCATAGAAAGTTATCTATAGTTTGTCATTCTTGATAATACACCGCTATGCTTCTAGGTTATGAGTTTACTGTACTGTATTGCTATCGTCATTTCATCTTATTTTTAAACTTTTTTTTCTTTCTTCTTCCTCCTGACATATCATGAGCTCTTTCTCCTCTGTGATGTACCTCTGCGAGGTTGGTTTTCCTTGGAGTCAGCTGACTATAGATTGAAACTTCTATAAATTATAACCAGAATAAATCTTTCCTCTTCAGGAATAAAATATATCTCCAAAGCATTGTTATTTTGAACTGATACATAAAAATAACATATCTGTATCAGATACCATGTAATATTTCAATGTAGATGTTGTACAATGTTCAAAGTAGAATAAATGTATCTATTTCTTAAAATAAATAAATAAATAAATAAATAAATAAATAAAACTCACCTCTCTGTTCCCAAGTGCTGGCTCATGCCTTGATGGCGCAGCATCACCAATTAGTATTTGACCGGATCTGGTCGCTGAGCAAAATCACTGTGGCAACAATTGCCCGTGGCCTACAAATTGAATTTTTCCTTATTATTGCATTGAACGTCTGCTGACCTGCTCATGAGTTCACTGTACAGCTATACACTTGACTCTCTGGACTAGCAACTTTTGATTCTTATCACAAGGATCAATTGATGGTTCATAGATTTTGTTTTACCAATATACAACCATCAGGTTCAGATTACACTTCTTTCATCTGCAAATAAACAGATGTTTTAGAGAGCACGTCCATCACTGCTGATTAGTCAGCACTAAACATTAGGGCTGAAATTCATGATCCCTCTTTCGTACGGCTGAATTTTTGGGTGAACATCAAGCCAAAGAGTAGCTTGTAAGCCTGTTATACTTAATGACATGATCACAGGGCCGCTACGGCTGCACTAGGACAGTGCCCACCTGAAAGAATAGAGGCCACACATTGGAATAATTAATAGATTGTTTTTGTTGTTAATAGTTTGAGAGGAGGCAGGTGATGACAGTATTAGTGAATTTTTGCAGTTAGAATACATGCTTATTAAAGAAAGTCAGCATTTCTTTTTAGTTTTTAGGGCTATAGTAAGTGGATCTCCACAGTTCATTAAATTAATGGATTTTAATTTTTATGTGGAAAAGAATAGCTCTTATGGAGTGCTATCCTAGAGTTTCAGGATGTTCCCTGAATTTTTGGTTCATAATACAGTTTCTAAAAAGCAATTATAACTTTCTTCTTAAACTTCCTCTAATAACAAATCTCTCTGGGGTAGTTGTCACTGTATTATTTCTTTGGAGGTCAGTTTTTTCCTCAAGGGAAAGAATATTTGGATGCACCCAAAATAGTTTTTTGTGCTATTGAGCTTTGGAAATTTTATCCAACCCCAACTTGCAGTGATTGTCTTCACATATGTTGGTGGTACCCTCTACCACTGAGAGCTTCCCTGCTCCTCATGTTCCCTGTATCCTATGGACACCTATCTGCTGCCAAAACTTCTACCCTCTGTCTGATGGCACTGAATTATTACATTTTTACTGTAGGTTCTTCAGGAAGACTGTCTGAGTCCAAGGCTTTTCTCCATTTCTTCATTTCTGGTCAGTAGCAGGAAGATTAATGCAGCTGTTAATACAATCATATTTTTCTCTTATCTTTGTCAAAAGACAGCACACCTGCTGGAGCTAGAAGGTGTTCTGTGTCTATTCCTGACCTGCTTACCTAATTATTTCTTCCACTATCAAGCCAGTGTCCCCCACATGAATGGCGCAGGGATCACTATGACAGTGGCTGTCCATATCTATTTATTCCCCCAAACCAAGGCAGACTCCTAGACCTCACTGCACATCGTCCTGATTTTGTTAGTGGCTGAAGACATGGAGTACAGAATAAAAATTTTCAAATACTGACTGAAAAAGAACCACTTCGTGCAGTCAGGCAGGAGCAGCAGGTAAGAAATTCCTAGAGAAGGATGCATGCTCGTGTCATGATTATTCTTATTATTATTCTCCTTGAATCAGTATGATTCCCTAGGCACACTGCTACAAGTTTCTCCTTTATGGAGTGTCAGTGGAGCAGAAGTTCCCCTCCCCAGCCAGTGTGCTTCAGTTTCTTAGTTGCCCAGGTCATAGTACCTGTTCCAGTCCTGTGTGTGTCTGTCTCGTAAACACAGCTGGTCACTGTGATGCATACTATAGGAATCCCCAGTTGACAAGCCATTTCACCTCTGTGCTTTCTGCTTACTTAGCGTATGTGAGCTTTCTCTAGTCCACCAGATATCAGGACCTGGTATTTTGGGAATGATCCCTATCGGTGGCCATCAACATAAGTGAATCTGCTTCCAAATCCTGGGAGTCCTTTTGGTGTTTCTGCTTGCTGCTGCACCAGGAGAGAAAACAAAAAGTGGGGCAATTCATTCTTGCCTCTGTTGGCAGAGCTTTTGTAGTCTATATTACAGAGCAGCCCTTGTGTACCTTCCCATTTCAAACATGACCCTACTGAAACCAGCTTGCACTGATAGTACCTTAATAAGTGGTGCCACTCCTTGTATGGAGAGTAGAGGTAGAAATAATGATGGGCAGGACTCTTACTTTCAGATGAGTGATTACTGTTGCCTTTTTTGTATATATGATGCTAGACCTATGTCAGACATTTATATTTGACTGAAATTATAGTCCATTCGAAAGCTATTCAGGGTCTATCTTGTCAAGACTATCATGATTTTTCAAATTTGTTTATAATTACGAACAGTATCACTGAAGAAAACAACTTTAATTTATTGTTGTAATTCTGTCTCACAAAGTGGAAAAAGTTACCTGAGAAGAAGAAATGGGGTTGTAAAATAAAACCAAGCACTATGTATGACATGAAGTAAGCTACAACTCAGCTAATAGGGTGACACCACAACTGAGCCCCCCAGGTCTCCACGTGTGTGTGAGTCCTAGTGCCACCTTTGACTCTCACATGAGACCTACTGCTGCTACCAAATTATGATGATTCTAAAGCGAAAGGTCCTGTCCTACTTCATATCTAGAAACTGGCCTAGATCCTCTGTATAAAGAACACACATTTCGAGGTACTTTTATTTTTATTCTTATGCAGTATGAAATTTATTTGTATGGAGACTAGCCATAAATTTTGTTTATAAAGATAGGGAAAAGAAAATGTCATTATTGGTTACAGGAGAAATCCATGTTTTCTTGACCTGAGTTTAATTAAGAAAACATTTTCACAGAAAATACTGGATTTGTTTAGAGGGAACTATAAAGAAAAATGCATTTCTTTTTTAGAGAAGGTGATCTTATTTGATTACAGTGATTTTAATAGTATTTTAAAAGAATTAAGGATGTTTGTCAGAATGTAAACTGTAGATATATCTCTTTAGACTATCTTTCTATATTTTTTTTCATTTCAGTTCACTCTGAATTTTTCAAAATAAAAGTGGTTTAAGATAATGAAATGTATACTCTTTATACATAAAAGGGAAGGGAAAAAATACCCTTACATATTCTTTAAACATCCTCTCCCAAAACATGTATAGTAAAAATAGTCAGTTTAGAATTCACATCTCTGAAATTGTTTCATTGAAGTTAACATTATTAGGAGAGAAAATTTGCTGAAAGAAAATATAAATATTGGCAATTTCCCTACCAAAAAGAATAAGCCTTCCTCTCCTGCCAAGCCCACTAAAAATTAAAAGATCACCAGAGACTATAATCTTCTGCCAGTGCTGCTATAACCCATCCCCATCTTGGTGGAGGCAGAGTGGACTAATAACTTTTGGGGTTTGTTGTAACTGTGCCAACTTGTATTTGTGCCCCTCTGGGCTCTTTGTGCTCTCTTTTTAGGTTGTTCAGAGTGCTCCTCAATTTCCCACCCACTCTGCTTATTCTCTCCTGCCAACTAAGATATTTCATTTTCCATAAATTCTACCCTGTTGTTCTTACTACAGGGGGATTTATTATTTTTACCTTTCTTAGTAGAATCACAGGGCCTTCATACCTTGCTCCTGTGTGAAGGGTCACTTTTCATTGCAAATGTTTATTTTTCTTTCTTTCTCCAGGAATACAAAAATTGTACACTCTTAGCAGTACAAGGGTCTGTTTCTGAGAACTCTGAAGATGGGGACAATTTCTCATCTTTAAACACCCAGGATTTAAAACAGTACCTAACATACTGTGGGTGTTCGGGAAATGGTTCCTAAGAGAATAAATAGTGTACACTCTGGGGTATCCAGAAGTATTTTTGGAAGAATTTCCTGGCAGAAATGTGGCAGTTTCCTGGGCAGAAGAAGAGCTCTTGGATGGTGGATCAGACAAGTGATTACTGTGAGATATGAGAAAGCCTGGCCAAAGAGTACTGATGGGAACAGGAGGTAGAGCTAGAGGGAGCAAACCTTTATTGCCTAGGGTTTTCCTATAGCCTTCCCAGCCCTTTATTTTATCCTTTCCTCATGAATGGTTTCTTTACGTACATTAAACTTAGTCTTACATTTTGTCCCATTTGTGCTCTTGAGTTGAATCGTGAATGGTCCCAAAACCAGAAAGCAAAAGGTTAAAGTGGAAAACTTAACCAGTCATCCCATTTCTGAGACACAATCATGGTTGACATCTTATTAGTAGTCTTTAAGGCACTTTTGTCAGAGTTGAGGACAACCAGATAGGATGCTTACCATCTCTAATTGTGCTCTCTCTGTTCAGATTCTGCCTCTGCTCTTTGCTGTGTGACTTGAGGGCAAGGAATGCTTGTATCCTCATAAATGATGTGGGGTTCATCCTAACTATACTCAAGTCATCAGGCTGTGCACAGGACAGGTGAAGCTAATATTTGAAGCACTATGCCCAGTTTCTGGAACAGAGAATATAAATCCATAAGCTTCACATATATACAATGTATATATCCATTTACAAGCATGGTTTATAATAGAAACTTTCTTCCTTCTTTGTGGTATTGCTTTCCAGTATTTGCTTATAGGATTTCTTTTAATTTTATCATGTTTTTAATGAATAAAGATAGAATATTCTACAATAAGGTATAATAAAATATCACTACATAGTTAAATCTTTGTGCAAATGTAATATTACCAATGATTAATTTTCAGAAAAGGAATCAGTGAGTCAAATAGTGTGATGGTTGATACACTGTGTGAGCTTGAGAAGTTTAGGAGCTTCACTAAGTGGCTTGGCACTTAGTTGTATAGCCTACGGTGAAGAGGACGTGCCCTACAGTGGCTGTTTACCAAGGTGTTGAAATAGTTGATTCTTTGTGTCAACTTGAGAAGTTTACAAGTTTAACCGAGTGACTCAGTGGGAGCCAGGAGCCCAGGTCCTCACTTTGTAAACATCCTGAGCACACAGAGGGCAGGGAGATGATATGAGTCTACACCTGCCCCAGTGTGGATAGCCTGCTTACTGTACAAGGGAGGAAAAGGATCTTGATCCCCACCTTTGGCTCTTGTTGTTTTACTGTCTTCTACTGTCTTGAACTGTTGCCACTCAGCTACACCACCCTGCCTTGGAGACAGCTGATTACAGATTAAAACCTGTGCAGACTGTGAGCTAAGTAAACATTTCCTTCCTTCATTTTGCTTGCTGTGTATTTTGTCTTAGTAAGTAAAGTAACCAACGCAAAGTAGTATTTATAAGGTCTTTGATATAAATGCCAGCTTACTTTCCAAAATATGCAAATGTTTGGCATGCTGTGTAGAGGTGAATTCTACAGTTTGCTTTAGCTGTCTTTAGGACCAATGTAACAGGAGAAAAGAAAAAATTTTGTCTTTTACTCACATTCATTTGAATAGTGGAGATAATGTACAACTATTATAGTACTTTGGCCCTTCTACTTATCCTTTTAATTGTTTATTTTCTAAACTTTTCTATTAGCATAATCATCTTCTTGTATTGATAAGATGATAGAAATTCAATTATTACTTGAGAGCTAAGTGAGTTCAAAGAATCTAAAATGACTGACTGACATATTTATTATATCAAGTTCATCAACATGAAATTAATAATTTGTAGTTATTTTCTACAGAACAATGGGTTTGAATGGTTTAAATTAACCTAGTAATTTAATGTTTAGGAAATAGTCAAAAAAGTCAATAGCTTTCCTCACGCCTTAATTTTGACATTTGGCTTATGCAATTTTATCAGATTCTTTACAATCACGATTTTTTTTTCTGTACTAAATTAATCTATGGAACACTATTATGTACTGTCTACTTACTACTATGGAGAAAAGATTTCGGGTGCATTTGCCAAAATATATGACTAAATTTAATTTAGCAAGAACTTGTCAATGGCCCCGTCCTATGATTGCACTAAGTACTAAGATATTTTAATCAATGGCCATGATGGATCTTTAGTTAATAAACACTCGCACCACTTTGTGTGGTAGAGCTTGCACAAAACTTGAAGACATCATTGCATGACTTCTGAGAAGAAGCTGCTGACAGACAGAGCAGCTCTGTGCTATTACAGAGGAGGATACTACAGTTCTTTTGAGGTTAAGTGGTCCCTGGAGGCCGCCAGCTAATAAACTACAGGGACTCTCCAGAACCCAGGTCTTCTGACTTTGAGTCTAGAGCTTTTTTTCTCTGTTCCTCGATCACTGAATCAATTGACCTGGAAATATAGGTCTTCACCTTTGTCAGAAAAATAAAGCCAGTGGATTCACATCCTGCTGAGAACCAATAATGGGAAGCTCCCATGTTCCACTGGTCTGTATTCTTTTAGAAATATATTTTAGAGTTTGTTGTGTAAGTGCTATTTGCAATTTTACAATGGAAAATGAGAAACAATGACATGGGGAAATGTTTATTTTATTTAATATGTATGGGTTTCAGGAGGACTGACTTCACTTTCAGTTGATTTCATGGGGGTTTTTTTGTTGTTGTTATTTGTTTGTTTTATTTTATTTTTTAGCTACATGGCCTTGGGGTAATGTCAAGTTACTCATAAAGAAGGGATTTTAATGAATACCCATGGAAGGTGCTCCCCTTCTCAATTATTCCAGGCGCCTTCCTTTCACTAACTAAATTCTATAGCTGGTCTCTGGAGCACAATGCAATACTGAATCGGTTTTCCATCACTAGTTTCAATTCATTCTTGAGCTTCCATACCCAGAATCTATCATGCAGAGGATCAATGCCCTTGTAGTAGAATATATTTGCTCAGTGAGTCACTGTTCCATGCTGGCTCCCATGGGACTGAATGATTTCCTTCATGAAATAACTGAAACAAGGCAGTGGAAAGGGTTAGGCACAATCTCAGCTTTGGTTTTTTCAAATTTTTTAGATGCTTCCTGCATATATTTTCATTCATCCTGGGGAATCAGTACAGATACATATTGCATCTTGATCCTTTTTACTTCCCCTTCTATTCCTATTCACTTCCAACTCCCTTCATCTGCCTCTCCCCTTCAAATTTGTTCAATTTTTGAAGATACTTGATAATTTAAACAAAGTTTAAAAAGAGAAAGCATAACCAAACTGTCTATGGGACATTTTTAATTTACACCTTTTTTTTTTTTTTTTTTGCACAATGCAATATTGTTAAATGAACAAGTTAAGAAATAATAGTTTCAGGGCTGATCAGATAGCTCAGTGGGCTAAAGCACCTGCTTAGGCAGATGCAGGGACTGGCATTAGATCTCTGGCATGCAGTGCGGTGCCTTCCCTCCCCACCCCCAGTAGGAGGGGGGAATGAGAGGGTGATTGAGACTGGGCCTGGTGGTGTGTGCCTATAATCCCAGTGCTTGGCAGGCTGAAAACAGGAGGATCATTATGAGTCCAATGTGTGTAGTGAGACCCTGAAGACCTTGTTCTAAAATACAATAAAAAGAAGAAAAGAAAGAAAGAAAGAAACTAAGAACAGATTGGAACAGATATGAAATGGAATGAGAGATTTTCATATGTATCAAAATTCTCTGTACTATGATTGTAATTTTGTTTTTCAAAACAAATTTCCTTTTTCAAGCCTTTTGAAAGGACACAATTTCTCTGGTGGCTATCTATTTATTTTTCTACTGCTGACTTTTACCTGTGCATTATAGAACCCTAACTGTCTCCCTGACATTATAAGAAGAGCTATTTTGCTTGTCAAAGATGATTCAACATCCATGAATTGCATTTCAAAATAAAAACTATCCAAAATATTGTTTGATTACCAGAGGATTTTCAATTTTTGTTTTGAAATTAGTACTGTGCTAGAGCAAATGTATTTGAAAATTAAAGAATAAAAATCCATACACATGTTTGTAAGTCTGATCATAGAATTCATATAGGATGGCCTAGGTGAACACACTAAACGCAGAACTTCCATAAAAGCCACAATAGGAAAAACGGGGGAATATTAAAAACACAGACACACATGTGTTCTCTGTGTGATTATTTAAGAGCTGCCTAACCAAATTAAAAAAGATGGATTCAATTCTTGTATCTCCTTGAGCTTTTATGGCTGCATTTCATATATCAAGATACTAGAAAAATATTTGCATCCTCATATGTCAAGTATATTTATGGCAATTAAAAGAGTTAATCCTGCTGTCAGTGCAAAAAAAGGCATGTAAAGGTAGTTTGCATCCGAGCCTGTCCATTTTTTGTACCATTTGGAAAACTACTTCAGTATGCTCTTTGCTATTACTGGACTGAGAGCTTGGATATTTATCTAAGTGAGGACTTATATGAAATCTAATGAACTTTAAAGAAAACATGCTTTTTATTTTTGCCTTTCAACTGAAAGTTTGGCATAGCATCCAAAAGGATTCTTAATACAGCAAAACTTTCCATTAGCCACAGACCCTGAGGCTCTTTGATGAGGATCCACCTGGCTCCTAGTAGAGTTGTCCCTTTGTGACAGCCACCTTGCTTTGATGACAATGCACCTTACTTTTTTTTATATTCACTTTTAAGAATAGTACTCACTGTGTTTCCAGACTCCATTGCATGTTAACATTTGAAATTAAGGTAAATTTAAGTACAAGTAGATCTAGAGCTATGAAGCTGCTTTCCCTTCTACTTCTATTATGTTCAGAGTGGGGGGGAGTGGTTGTAGAAATCAGGGATTGTAAGAGGGGAAAGTTATTTTTTTCCTGAACAGTGAATGCGAGACTATAGGTAAGCTGCTCCTATCTATCCTGGTCAAAGGAATCATTCTTCCCTTCCACATATTCAAATGAAAAGCACTGTTTTTTATCTCATGCCAGTTATATTTGGAGAGTCAGGGAAGGCTCTCAGAGGAGGTGCTATATGAACTGAGAGGTAATCGGACAACCAAGGGAAGAAGGCATCTATATCAACTCTACAGAATGACGTTTGAAGTGCAAGCAATGGTGAATGGGAGAAAGCGCATGAACTTGGTGTGGGGGTGGGGCATGGGCAAGGCAGTGTGAGTGAGGGAATGTTGGAGAGAGACACAGGAATCAGAGCTTCTCAGAGCTGGAAAGCCAGGTCACAAATTTATATTTCTAACTACAAGGGAGACTTCATAGACTGTTTGAAGCAGGAAAGTGATATCAGATGTTCATTATAGAAAGATCAACCTTGAATTTGTAGGTAATCTATGGGGAGAAAAAAGGAGAGGCTTTATAGTCATTTGAGCAAGAGGCATTTATCTGATTATTATTCATGTTCATTAGCATAACCCCATGGAACTACTACAACCTACCAGAGTACTATTGTAATGGTGAGGGTACCAAGACTGCTGAGGGTGGGAAGGCCCTTACTCCCATAAGATTTAGACTCCAGTGGGAGATACAGGTGGTGTTAGGTCCCACGGAGATAGTAAAAACAGGTAATGCAATGGAGTGCCATATGTGTTTACAATAATTGTTAAGGTCACGTTGAAGCCTGAGTGGCTAGGAGCCAGAACCAAGGGGCTTTCCTTAAAGAACTTCCAAACAAAGGGAGTTACAGGTGCAAAGGTGCTAAAGAAGATAGTAACCATGTTGGCATACAGAATAACATTGTAGGCAGAGGGACCAAACAAAAGGAATGGTGTCCAAATCTTAGCAGTCACCTGTGGCCTCAGCGTACAAGAGAAGGTAGTTACTAGGAGATGGCCCAGCAAGTGGATAGTGAATAGAGGATGAGATAGGGGTTGAGGAAGGGTGTGTGGCAGGGGTATGAACCATTTTTTGGAAGTTTTATGCTCTTCTTAGAGTTGTTTGTTGTGCAAAGCAATTAATCATGAACTCATTCTTGTTTCATTCTTCATTCTTTATTCTGTATATGTAAATGATGATCCTGGCTGTTTGTGTCCTTGTTATAGAGTTATTTTAATAAACCAGTAGTGATGATGATTGTGAAACATTATTTTTCACACTACTATTGCTAAAGATAAAATTTCACATTCTATAAGAGCAAAAAAAAAAAAAAAGCCATATACATTGGAAATATTAGGGGCTGGGGAAATAGCTCAGTGGAAAAAACGTTTCCCTGGCAAGAACAAGGGCTTGAGTTCAATCCCCGGATCCACCAAAATAAATGAATAACGTTACATTGGAAATATTACTCTTACTGGTGAAAGTTGAATTGCTTTAAATGGTGTATAATTCAACATTTCTTGAACAATTTTAGTGTCCCTAATGTGCAGACAAATTTGAAATTGCCCTGATGTCTAGTTTTCTCCAGTTATCATTCCATTTATTGGAAGCAGGTGAAAAGCTTGAAAGAGTGACTCAATGGCTGTCTCAGCTATTATTTGAGCACATAGGTGTTCTGACCGGGAAGTGAAAATTATTGGAAAAGCAAGTTGCTTTTCATTAGCTTGAAGACCTGTTCCAGGAATGTTAATAAAGTGAATGTTAAGTGGGGTGTGTGCCATTTGCTTCGTATGCACAGGGGATGATGGATTTCTTCAGCCTAATAGAATATTTTTCCACTAAACTTGATGCCATTACGTTATAGTCGCAATTTTCAACATTGCACTCTAATAGCATTTTCAAGTCTCTTTGTTATTAATAAAGCTAAATATAATCAGACAGGAAAATCTGCTCAAATATTCGCTTTATTGCTTTTCAGTTTGGGCTCTCGGTTCCTGTATGTGTTTTCCCTAATAGTCATAGGGAAAAATGTGACAAGTACACATTTGATAGGTTGGATTGACACCTCTTCTCCACACTCATTTCACCTCAAAAAGACCAAGATACTTTTTCTAAATGGAAAAAAGAAATCTATGCAAATCCATAAAAATGTGAAATCAACCACAAAATTCGTTACTTGGAATTTTTCATTTAGAGAAATGATCATAATGATACACTGTGTTCACAAGTGAGATTTTCTGTCTTAAAGCTCTTAATGCATAGTTTGCCTTTAAAATCAAATCACCTACTTTGCTGCATCAAACAGGTTAAACACCCACGTAATTCGTTTCTGGGTACTTTGCCACTGCATGGATATGTGATACGTTTAAAAATCTGTGGTTATTATTGTTTTAATTTTAAAGGATAAAATAAGAAAATATGTATTAGGCCAAAAGTCATCCATACCATTTTAATGCGATCTAAAGTATTTTTTATGGTCTTTTTCCTCCATGTATTACTATTTCAATTTAACACATGAAATTTTGAAGATGATTGACTATATCTCAGAGCCAAAGACTATGAATTTTGTTGGCACATTATACACAGTTAAGGTGATAATTAGCTGGTATTTAAAGTATTGTTTTCAAAGGTAAATACAATATTCTAGCACTAAATATAGCCAAAGTTTTAAAAGCATTCTCAAAAGTATTCTCACTAAAAAGCTTGCAGCTCTTGCTTTGAAAGTTATAGTTAGCAATGTGAGAGAGAATATATGTTCACACAAATTAAATGAAGGCCTTTTACCACTCAGAGTTGAGATTTAATTAAAGACTTTTCCATAGAAATTTGCGCTAAAAATGCATTGTGGGTTGCTTGGGATGTGTTTTATTTTAATGCTGGGAGTCACGGCTGGGGAGTGGTTAGCAGTGCGCATGGTGGTCCTATCTACCCAGCTGGCTGCTAGGGCAGACTACTTAACCTATTTAAGAATCTCAAGTTTTCCTTTGTAAAATAATCAGATGTGATATTTAGCCATTATATTTTTTTTAAAGTAGCATACATGATAATGCCTGCCTTGCAATGTTCTGAGCCGTAGAACTAGGCCGTTAGGCAGTAGTGAATCTTTTTCTATCAGGCCAAGTGTACTTAGCCATGCATATAATTATGTATAAATTTGTAAACATGTTATCTAAGCAGGACAGGAAGTTGGAAAAGGGCTCAAAATATCCTAGGACCCCATGCTTGTGAAAGAAAGCTTACATGGACCTGAATATTGAGTAATACAGTTTTCTGCTTATGACTCAGAAACATTACATTTCAGGGTTTTTTCCCCTTCTGCTTCCATCCAGATATTGCAAATGCAGCCACTTTGAATGCTCCATGAAATAGTAATTTGGATTTAGAGCTGTTAAGTGATTTCCGTTTTTATATTTATTAAAATGTATTTTTTAAAATTGGCTACTAAATTATCATTGGGCCTGATTGGCTCTTTGGGAACAGCTCCTTCCTGAGCACTTTTTCTGCTGAACAAACCAATGCCACACTGCAAGCAGCAGACTTACGGTATTTCCTTGACTGATAGAGCTGTGATCATTTTCTCTTTTGACCTTATAAGCTAATGAGAACCACTGGAGTGCCCTTTTAGTTAAATCAATACAAGGAGCTTCAGTGTATAATAGCTCATTAATAGAGATGGCTAATGGCAAACTCGGGACAGTTTATGTAGCTGACAAACAAAGCACTGCCTGTATTAAAGGATGGATGAACTATGACCATAGTGGTATGGGAGACAAAGTTCACTTCGAGAGATCCAGCCCCTGCTCAGATGGGGTATCAAGTCTTGCTTCTTTCACTCACAGCCTTTTAATCCTATAAAGGATTTCCTGTTAGACACATTCACAGATGAGCAACTGTGTGATTCTCTTGAGAGTCCCACCTGCCAGGGACCAGGAGAAGCAGGGTTAGGCAGAAGGAAGAGGTAAACTTAGCTATCTTTGCCACAAGGGTCTGAGTTGGTATTACATCTGAGGTTATCTGCAATGGGGTTGGCCCTTTAAGCTGTCTCAAATTGAGGTGGATAGACCAAATCTCTGCATCCCAGAATAGACCAAGTTTTGGACTCAGATTGCTCCAAGTTTAGAGCGTAACTGTAGGCTAAACAGCTCCCTGCATGCAGGGTCAGATCCCAGAGGAGACTCAGCTCTGAGTGATCTGCAGCTAACACCACTGGGTGGAGTACAGGTGGGTTGGGGTGGGGTGGAGGGGTTCCTTCATCCAAGAGCAAGGGGCTCTGCACAGATACCACCCACAATGCACTGCAGCTTCAGGGAACTGGCCTTACATTTCCCCTGACTGTCGAAATCCTACAAAGCTCTGATCTTAGCAGCAAAAGTGATGAACAATTATGTTCCCAAATACATACAATACTGAAGTTATGCTTGTTCTTTCTTGTAACAGAAGAAAAACTGTCTAGGGGCAGAGGCTTTGCTCTTCTTTGCTGAACACTGTTCTTGAATTATTTCATTCCAGTTTAGCTTTGTTATTGAAAATGAATTAGCAAACCTGGTTTCTGTGGCATAAATGGTAGATGATATGGGATCATGTAGATGAAATGGGCACCTGACCAAGTGGGAAGAACTCTAAAGTTCCTGGAAGCCTGTGGTCTTATCCAAGAGACAGTGTCATTTCCTCATAGCTCTTTGGCCCTGGGGCGGGCTTAGTGCATTGCGACCGCCGAATCAGCACCCAGCCCTCTTGATTCCACTGATGTGTGATTGAGATGTATCTGCCACTTTCTAGGCTAGCACAAGAACAGAACGACAGAATAACTCACCTTGAGTACGAAGTGCAAGGAGTAATTGAAGATGGTTTTAAAACTGAGCAATTTACTTCAACATAGTTGAAATAACCTGAATAATCAAGGTTAATATAAAAAGTCCGTGAGAAAATAATTTTTATTTTATTTGAATTAATTTATTTATTTAATTGCTTAGTTACTTTTTGAGACAAGGTCTCACCATGCAGCTCAGGCTGGCCTTAAGCTCACTTTGTAGCCCAGGTTGGTCTCAAACCCACAACAATCTTAACTCAGCCTCCTACATGCTGGTATTACAGGCATGTGTCACGATGCCCAGCCTTGAAAACAATTTTTAAATTTTAAATCAATACAAAAAATTAGTGTTTGCCTTTTTCTTTGGCTTCTACTATGGCTTAGGTGGGCTCAGGCCCCATTAGCTACATAAAATAATAAGATAGACCTATTTCTACTTCTGTGGATCTTACTGAACAAACAGTTTCAAAAGAACTTCGAATCTGTGTGACTATTTCTTATCAATTCCAAAAGCAGAAGAACAGAAATATATTTACATGTGTTAGCTCACTGTCTACCATGCAGACCCCCAGGAGCTGGAGCTGGCAGGAGGACTGAAGGAAATGGAAATAAAAGCATAGGAAGATTAAACACATTTCAGGAAGTAATCAATTCAGGGACGCAGCCAGCGTTCCAAGCCCAGAGTCACAGAGTTTAAAACCTGGGATTCTGTCCTGGGATCCAGGCCAAGCTGCAGGAGCGTTAGTCTCACTTGCTCCAGCAGTCTCTGGAGAGAGTTTGTCGTGACATCAGTGTTGCTTTGTCTGCTGTGGTGCCTGACCTTGCCAGCTCCTAACTGAAAATTGTAAACCGATCTGCACTCCCTGTGGAATAAGTGCCACACCTCCACTCAGTACCCAGCCCGCCCCGCAGCAGGGCTTTCATGGGTCACGTCATGCCTCCAACTCTTTCCTTTGTGAAAACCTTTGGGGCCAGGAAGATGGCTCAGTAGAATAAGCACTTCCCTGGCAAGCTCAAGGGCCTGAGTTCAATCCTCGGTTCCCAAAAAAAAAAAAAAAAAAAAAAACCTTTCTGAAAAGTCAGAAATATAAGCAGCATTTGCTAAAGTGGCAACACCCTCTCTACCCACTCAAATGTGGCACAAGTGTCTCCCTGTTTTCTATTCTTTTTTCCTTCTCTGATGTTTCTGCTTGAAGTGTGGATACTGCTAAAATAAGAGTGATTGACTGTTACCGTTACCTCCTCTTTGAGTCCTTTACCCTTCTCCCATGTTTAGCTAAAAGCAGAAACTTCATCCTCACTTTGAGCCCAGTGTCTGACCTATAATAATACATTTTCAGATCTCTCTCCTGTTGACTTTCATTTGTAGTTTGTTAGCACTGATCAAAACTGTGTTAAAAGGAACTGTTTATATACTTGTTTCTGTAGTATCCACACCCAAGGCAATGTCCAAAGACTTTTAGATGTGCTATTTCACAGGATCTCCATAAATTTCACATTACCATACTGTTTTTTATACTATGGGGATGTATGTCATTGTTTTACCTATGAATAAACCAAGGCTTAATGATCTTCAACTCTTCATGAACTTATATGTATGTATTTATATCACCAGTCTCTGGCAGAGAATTAAGCTACAAGACACATAATGGTTCAAGTAAAAAACGTATGTGAATGGTTGTGATTGGCCAAAACAAACAGAAATGCAAATCACTTGTGTGTTTTACGTATATGTGAATCTGTACACATGCAGTTTTGCAGTCACTTTACTTTCTTTTATTTATTTATTTTTTTATGCATTTACTACAGGGTCTACAGGGTTTACTACGTAGATTGGACTCCTAGTGATCCTCCTGGTTTCAGCCTCCCAAGGGCTAGGATTACAGGTGCGCCATCACGCCCAGTCTCAGTGGCCCTGTCAGCGTGCCCCGGGGGTGGGACCAGCATGGCATGCTAGGGATGGAAGCCTGGCCACTGTGTTCTGCCTAAGCAGGTGCTTTATTTTTTATTTTTATTTATTTATTTATTTATTTATTTATTTATTTATTTATTTTTGCAGTACCAGGGATTGAACTCAGGGCCCTATGCTTGCCAAGCAAGCACTTATTCTATTGAGCTATCTCCTCAGCCCTCTAAGCAGGAGCTTTAGTCTGCTGAGCTATCTGGCCAGCCCAACTTTCAAAAAAAATTTATGTGATTGGTATTCCTTCAGAGTAAAACATATAATAGGTGAAATAAATTTTCTTTGCAAAATAATTGTGCATACCAACAATATCTTTAGCTGTATTCTATTAGGATTTGTTTAATACAAGCATAGCATATTAAAGTAGGTTTTTTTTTATTTTTTATTTTTTTTTAAATTTTTTTTTATTTATTAGAGAGAGAGAGAGAGAGAGAGAGAGAGAGAGAGAGAGAGAGAGAGGTGTGTGTGTGTGGCCAGCTCAGCCCACCAGGGGGCGGGCTGGCTGGCATGTGGTGCTGGGGGATTGAACCGTGGTCCCTGTGCTTCGCTGAACTTGTTCTAAGTAGGTGCTTTAGACCACTGAGCCATCTGTCCAGCCCTTTTTTTTTTTTTTTTTTTTTTTTTTGGTTTAAGCTCTGTATCATATAATTTTCTGGACATTCTCCCTAGTTTATAAAGTTGTGGTCCCAATTTTTTATTTAAACTCAAAATTCTTTCTTTCTTTCTAAGCTATTTGCTACAGAGTCTTGCTATGTAGCTTGGACTCATAGTGAACCTGTTGTTTTCAGCCTCCCCAGTGCTGGGATTATAGGTGTGTGCCACCACTCCTTGTCTCAGTGGCACAGCATGTGGCGCTGCGGATTGAACCCAGGTCCTTGTGCTTGTCAGGCAGGCATGTAGCTATCTCACTGGCCCATTTCCCTTATTTTAATCAGGAAAGGATGTATTCAGAAATGTAATAGAAGTGCGACTCTACTGAGGTTGTGTGTATAAGAAAGTAGTAATCAGCCAATGAGTAAGACTTTGCAAAGCAGGCAGCATTACGGGGAACAATTGGGCTTATTTCTTTCCCAGAAAGCAGGTAGTGAAGTGTGGACAGAAGCGAGAGAGAAATCCGTCTGCCTGGATGCATCAAACAAACACCAATCTGCCTCATGCTGTTATGATTTATCCACAGAGCTCAGGCTTTGCTTTACATTTCTCAGGGATGAAAATCTATATTCTCTACACTATAATATCATCTGTTGAAAATGTTTACTGTGTCTAAAGATTTAAAACTTCTTTCCTCTGGAGGTAGATATTTTTTCTTTTATTTCCTGGCCTTGGAGAAAAAGAGAGAGAAACTATCAATATGTAATGCTGAGCACCCAGAATGTTTCCCTACGAATGTTCTTAAATCTGCTCTATGTGAACACCTCTGTACCCCCAAGGGTGCTCCTCATCCTTAGGCCACCGCTTCCCACACTTTTTTGATGTGTTTCTCCAAGAGGCCTGAGGACTTTCCTGGGGAGGACAGTATACTCAAGCATTTCTCTGGCACAAACCCTATTTCTCCCATGCAGTTACATAGCACAAACTTCTATGCATTATTGGTGTGAATAAAAACAAAATGTATGTAGGGCCAGGGAGATAGCTCAGTGGTCTAAGCGCCTGCCTGGCAAGCACAAGACCTGGGTTCGATCCCTGGCACCACATGCCATGATGCTGAGCCAGCCAACAAGACATGTTGTGATGGCACATGTCTGTAATTTCGCCTCTAGGGAGGCTGAGACAGGAGGATCACTATAAGTCTGAGGTTCATCGTGAGAACCTGTACTAAACAAACAAACAATCTAAAAAATGTAATTGCTAAGCTAACAAGGAAAAAAAATCACCCTTCTTTGCCAAAATTAGATCTCATCGTAAGTCACTGTGTAGATGAGAAAACCTGAGGCCTGCATGTCCACACTTGATCACTGGTGGTGCAAGGACTGTTCACTAAACAGGGATACTTTGCTCCTGGATATTTTGCCTTCCGCCTACAGCTGAGAACCCTTCACCAAATGTAGCCACTTTCTGTACAGGAGCTGTATGCTTCATTTGATGATGGTGTTAATTGGCATCTCAGACATTGCCACTAAGAGTTAAAGGAGGGGATCTATTTGCTAAAAATAACTTAAAATATCTTATTCTGCATGTGAACAAGCTGAACCCCTTGTAAGCTAATTTAATATCTTCAATAAGCTTCAGGACAGTGGTGCTTATTTCAAAATTTCTGTGTCTCAGAGGCTCCTTAAAAGAAAAAACCAAAGTCCCCTGATGAAATGTGTGTTGTGTGCTCCATTTGTTTCCTTAGAATTACAGGCTAGGAACATTTCTACCTGGAGTAGAGCAAAGAGATTTTGGTACCTGGATTAGGGATGGGACCACAAGAGGGGGACAAAGGTGCTGTTGGGGAGACTTGGTAACTGATAGGCCAGTGACAGAGGGAGCATCTCAGCTTCTGGTTATTTTCTTTTTCAAACTCCTGATAATTGCTATCGTCCTTCCCTTTGCTCACCTTCTGCAGACACGTTGTCAGTCCGTGTGGCTGGTGATGAAAATCCTGGTTTGTTATCCAGGAGCTCATCAGGATAGTAGCTGCAGGGCATTCTGAAATGAGGGTCCTGGTCTCCATAGAGCTAACTATTTTATTAAGAAAAGAAGCAAACAATGACCCTCTAGTTGAATTCTCAATGTGTTTTCTTGCAGTCAACACACCCTGTGAGCTTGTGATAGGCCAAGTGGTGTGATTCCTGTGGAGAAAGGGCAGTCTGTACCTTGCGCGGGTGACTGGACGGCAGAAGTGCTGTGTAGGAGCACCTGAGAGCAGGCATTGCATGTGCTCAGAAATTCCAGGCAACTCGTGGAAATGACTGCTGGATAGTGCACATTATCCTCAGGCTTAGCGTGTGATCAATATGTGAAAATTCTAGGGTTGCTTTTTCTTGCAGACAATACTGGATTGCCAGCTTGCTAATAAATATTTTTAACTCCAGTGAGCCTTGGGCAAAGGCTGCAGTCAGGAGCATTGTGAGAGTTTTACTGTAATACTTTATTACAGGCAAGGATTTCATTTTGGAAGGAAGTCATTTGTGGAAGAAAATTAAAAGCAGAAAAAGAGGAGCTAGAATAAGATGATTGAGAAAATAGTAATTATTTTCTTAGTTACATGCTGTACAAATAAAATGTGTTTGTTTGTTTGTTTGTTTGTTTGTTTGTTTTTTCTTTGAGACGGGGTCTCCTTCTGTAGCCCAGGCTGGCCTTGAACTCACCCTGTAGCCCAGGCTGGTCTTGCTCCCATGGTGATCCTCCTGCCTCAGCGTCTTGCGTGCTGGAATCACAGACCTATGCCAGCAAGTTAGGCCCTAAATGTTAGGTTTTAAGACTCTTGCAGAATGATTTTTCTTAATGCACAGCAAATCTCTTCAATGTAATATTTTCTACCATTAGCACACTTAGTTCTCAAAGTGAAAATTGCATGCAGAGAATGTCGGGTATGATTTATGTATGTAGAAGGCAAACCGCTTGGACAGTGGGAGAATCAGCTGCATGATTTGTGCCTCCTGGAAAGGGAAGAAGGGAGAAATCGTCCTGAGAATCTCTGAGTAGAAAGCAGTGGGTGGCCTGAAATAACAGCAGATGGTGAGAGGGGTAGGAATGAGGCTGAGTGAACAGCTCAGTGTAGACCTCGGCGACCCGAGCCTGCGTAGCAGGTGCAAAGAGGAACACGCACAAACAGCTCCCCGAGTACAGAGTTTTCTTGATAGAATGTACCGGCGGTAACAGCAAATGTTACTGCTGTTCCGTGAAAGTCCCACTCATTTGCTTCTGATGTCTTGGGAAAATCTTGTAAAGTGCTCCGCTTAAGAAGTTTAGGTACTTATGCAATTTTATGTTTATATGAAAGAGCTATATAATCTCCAATCTATTCTGCTTTTGAAACTGGGAAGTAGCTCATCCCTTCATAAACTGCATTGACATGGGCAATTTTGTGCTGTTCAACAGAGCTTATGCATTTATCTGAGAAGACTCAGACTGGTTATAAAAATGCAGACATTAAAGGTGCGAGTGAGAAAGTCAGGCCTGATGGGCATGAGCTTTCACATCTGAAAATCATGCTGCTAGCTGTTTGAAGAACAATAGATTCTTTATCCTTCCTTCTCTTCTTCTCTCTTTCCATCCTTTCTTTCGTCTTTCCATCCTTCCTTCACTTTGTCTTTAAATAGCAAGAAATATCTTTGCTTTTGTACTACATTGAGTCTAGAGAATTCTTAATATTGTTCCAATCAAGGGCCGGGCATTTAGCTCAGTGGCCCAGCACCTGCCTGGCACGCGTGAGGTCCTGAGTTTGATTTTGGATACACAAACGAACAAACATGTGGCTCCAGGCAAGTAATATACTGACTATCATGATTGCTAGAAATCGTTAGTGTTAGACTGAGCATATTGTGCCTCTGGTGCTAACTCAGCATTTCTCATAAAGCCTTTGCTGTGACCATGGAATCCAGTTCTGTGCATGTCATGGGTTAGGGCTGCAGTGAGCTTGTAACCTTGTTAAAAACCAACTTAGTGACATTCATATGAGAAAGGCCACAATTACCAATAAAGTCAGAGGGAAATATGAAGTTTGGTCATAGATGCTCTCATGAAGTCCTTATACACTTTGAAAATCAAATAAATATGGATATGATTACAAATATAAATCTATACATAACAGATAATGCTTCAAAACTTCAAGAATACATATAACTTGATATGATATTTCGGATAGCGTTATAGGTGAAATATAAGTTAAAATTAAATAAATTCCTATCAACCTAGAGAAGCAAGCACAGACTAGTTAATAAGGCCACTTGTTACTTGTTTATGATATATACAGAGCAAGCATTCTTAGTATGTTCCATGCACTTTATGAAATCCATCTCTGGGATTACTTGAGGATGTGTATGTTTTATGAGGCTGGTATTAAGGATTCAAATAAAGAATATGATAAATATGTTGTGGAGAAAAATGTATGTTGGGGGCAATGCTGATTTTTGAAATAATTCTGATCTAGTTTGTTAAACTATTTATCCCAATGCTCAGTAAGGAGTTGGTGATAGAAACATGTTGACTTGCATTTCTTTGCATGGATAAGAAATATTAAAGTTGTTTTTCTTGAATGGATGATACTCATATACTATGATAATAAAAATGATCAGAGGAATCACATTGTTGTTTTGTAAGGTTTATTTTGTGGATGGAACAAGTTCAGTGAAATTCAGTGTCCTTTCTTCTGACAGGATCTTCATGGATTAAGGGAGTTTGCTCTTATAAAGGATGCCAGCTGCCTCTGTCAGAGAATCCTAAGTGACTCAAGGAGAGACACAAGATGTTTTATTAAATTCAGTTCAACTAATGATTATTGAGCACACATTGCCAAGACCCAATAAGGCTAAATCACAGGTTGAGAGCCATGTATAAGCAATGCCTTAGGGAAGCTCCCACTCGATAGGCCCTTGGGGCGGGTGGGCTGATGAACGAGAGCTAGTGACAGATCTCCACGTGACTGTGACTCCAGCCAGAGCTCCATGAGAGGTAGAATAAAGGTGCAAATGAAATCACACGCAGCACGGCTAGGAGAGCCATGGGACTGCTGAGGGAGGTGGTGTTGGGGCTGAGCCCTGGGAACGTGTAGGCAGTGGAAAAGCTGAGCTGGAAGTGAAGGTGTGGAGCTAGGTACTTCTATGTAATGTTGTATCAAAGTAAAGTATCTTCAAAGGCGCTGCCTTCTAAGCTGTTCTAGTATGTTATGCTAGGGCACTAAGAGCAAGCAGCACAATAGCAGTACTAACACTGAAATGGCTCCCTTGTTAAAAGATATATTAATTTACTACCTAGAAGAAGCAGGCAGGAAATAGAAGCAAAGCACATCTTTGCAAAGGCAAAATGAGATAGAAAGGTAAAAATAACTGTTTCTATTATTCTCCTTTTAAATTTATTCTTAACTAATCTATAAGCTAAAAAAAAAATGGTAAAGCATTGTTGAAATTGTAAGAGTAAAGGAATCAATGGAGAAAAAAAAGCTTTGGTAGATATTTTGATAAGAAATGAGAAAAAATAGGTTAAGATTTGGTTCTGTTTTTCACTTAAGATATAACTATGCTTTTTTTGCTTTTACAAACAATGCTATATTCCAAACCATGAAAAACATGTCTGTACTTAAATTAATCTATGTGGGGTAGAAGTGTGGCGTTGGAGGTCACATAATTTTTATATAGTGATTTTGTTGAGACAGAGTGTCACTGTGCAGTTCAAGCTGACTTTGATCTCACTATGCAGCAGAAACTGGCCTCGGTCCCAGGGTGATCCTCCTGCCTCAGCCTCCTGAGTGCCGGGAGTACAGGCATGTGCCACCGTACTGGCTGAAGAGCATATTTGAAATCAGGATGGATCTTATAAAACACAGCTGTTCTGAAGCCCCTCGGCCTGTGAAATTTGATCTGATGGCATTTGTAGGCGGCGTTGCTCCCAGTGACACCACTAATTGTCCCAAGGCGATGGGACTATACCACAGGAACATTTTTAGCAAATGTGCCTGTGCTGCTCTGGGATGTCTGTTTCAGGTGAGCCAGATGCGCTGTGGAAGGTGAAGTGAAATGGCTCTAGTTGCGTGTGCACCGTGAGAAAGCAGGCGGTAGGAAAGATCACGGGCTTCGACATCAGACAAAGTAGGCTTTTAATTTTAGCCAGTTTACCTGACATCTGGGGCAGTTTCTGACTTCTCTGAGCTGGTCCAAGTAGATATAAAAATCTAAAACCAAATAAATATGCACCCATGCTGCTGCTGATGGAGAGATATGGAACTACAAGTGTAGCATAATTTTTATTTATTCCAAAATTTTATATATATATATATATATATATATATATATATATATGATTCTACACAAATAGCATTACTATAAGGGACACACAAGTACACACAGAGAGGTGAGCAGAGGGAATTTCCTGGGTGTGGCTGACAGACAGCCTTTCCTCTGGCCGGGAGTGGCGAACATGACCACCATATAGTCTTTCCTTTATATCTTACCCAAATGAAACCTGAAACTGTAACCAAGTAATGTGGATTTAATGCCGACTGGCAGGCAGGGCTGCAAAGAAGTGAGACATCCGGAGGGTGAGATGCAGACTGACACAGTGGGCTAACACTTCGCTGCGCCGTGGAAGAGGAGACGCGGCTTCAGCTGTGTTTCTCCACGCCAGGTAGTATCCTTCCATTTCCCTGTCTATAAACTTGGGTAACGTGCTGTGTATGAAGTTCAGATTAAACGAAAGACGTGTTCCTATTACAGTGGGATTGATATTGCTCTCTGGCATCGGGGGACCGTCTTGGCTCTCAGCGTAGAAGCCAAGTGCAGTATCACCGCTGGCTTTCCCTGTGCCCACGTCTGTCCTCCCGAAACGAGGGCGCAGGAAAAATCAAAAGCGGCACATGGTCAGTGCCGTTGCCGCCCGGTTTCAGTGTAACAAAGTCGATCATTTGCTGAAAATCTCCTCGTCTTCCCAGAAGACTGTCACCGTCACGTGAACCCAGATTATCTATGGAGACTTGGCTTATTTTTGAGAGAATAACTTGAAAGATAATGGGTCTATCATTAAGGGAATAAAATAGTGTCCTTTTATGAGAGAGAGGGTTTGCGTGGAATAGACTACCATTAAGGCCAGACTGATAAGAGAATCTTTTAGAGATGTTAAAGATAAACAAATTAGCATGTCTTGATTGTGGCTCATGTGCAGTGGGAAGAAATGTATCTGCCCAGAATTCTTGGTGTAGCTTGATTCTGTTCATTTCTTTTATGTGCTGGAAGTGACAGCTATCAGCATAAAATCTGTGTTTGGCGTGCATATACTTTGCGGCTCTGGGCAGCTTGGTACCACATATTCCGAAATCTAATTTCAGTGTGAGCCCCATGGCCCACGTCAGGTTTGCCTATAGGGACTCACCGAAATAAACAGTTTGTCAGTTAATGACGCATGTAAGGTAAGATTTGATTCCGTAAGATACTGGCTGTTTTCAAGTTAAAGTTTGCTTCATATTTCATTTCAGTATTTTCACCAAAGATCTTGAATTTGTTGGTTTGTTTGGTCTCATTTAGTTTGTCTGCTTGGTTTTTATGTTTTGTACAGCTTTGCTGATCAAATATCAGAGGAGAATTCTTACGGTTTTCTCAAAGCAGAGATTTCATTGTAGTATACCAGGAACCCATCAATAAGAGAAGGAGACTTCTCTGAGAATCCGAAACAAAGTAACAGGTAGCATGAGGCTGTCAAGGAATTCAGAGAGCTCCCCGGTTCACAGGAGTCCTCTTAACTCCTAACATTGTAAGCCCTGTAGGAGTAGAGATAGGAGCATGACATTTACAAAGCAGGAAAATTGGAGCAGCATATCCAAAGATCAAATAGGAAAAAAAAAAAAAAATCATCTGATGTGTTCTTGGGTGAGATTTCCTTTTTGAATGGGAAACAGCCCAGACTGTCTGTAGGAAGACAGATGTGGAGAGAGAGGTGACGATATCTCCAGGGGCTGGATTCGTGGCTTCCTAGCAACACCTGCCCCTGACTTTCCCAGTATACTCGCTGCTGCTCATGAAAAGAAGTCCAGTGCCTAGGTGGCTGGCAGTGCCAGAGGACCTGATACTCGCTCCACCTTGTGCCACACCATACTTTGTTTTGCTTAGAACAATTGAAGAAGAGCCAGCCAAGTAGCTCAAAGGATTAAGGCACCTACAAGCAGGCACAGAGGCCAGGGGCTCAATCCCTGGGCCTGCCATGCTGGCCCCATCCCCAGAACACACTGAGACATCGTGATTGAGATAGAGCATGGTGGCTCGCACCTGTAATCCCAGCTCTTGGGAGGCTGTAAACAGGTGGATTACTACTACAAGTCCAATCTAGTAGTCAGACCTGAACACCCTGTAGACCCTTCCCTAAAATAAAAAAAAAAAAAAACCTAAAGAGATTTGCATGGATATGATGTAGAATATAGGAGCTGACTATGTCAATTTCATATTAAATAACTTCTAACAGCCATGACACTAACTTGAAAGACAGAGCACTTTGGAATACATACAGAGGAAGACATGTCACTGTAAATATGACATTGAAACCATCTGCACATCCATTGTCAGTGGTAAAAGTGAAAAACAAGACTGTAGAAAGTATTTATAGCTATCTGGACAATGAATCAACCTTTTTCTTGGGTTGTGTAATGTTCTTCCCAGACTACACGGAGCACACTCTGCACCACTCCAACAGCACAGGACAGCCAGATTGAAATCCAAAACTGATCCATATCTAATTTTTTCTCAGGGTGGAGAAACGTCTTATCTAACCAGAAGGTCAGGATTTAGCATGCTGGGGACGATAGAAGAGTAACTGTAGCGATAGGGATATCTCCTGTAGGTCCCAGGTAGAAAGAGAAGTTGTGAAAGCCAGTGGTGTACTTCTACAGACCTAAACAAACACAAAAACACAGTTTTCACTTTATATTTTTGCTTACTTTATATTTCTATTTACAATTAGCCTGATTTCTTTGTGCAGTGTGTCCTGAATATTTCCCATGGCACGATCCTGCCCTCCTAAATCTTGCTGCTTACCCTTTAACGACAATGGCCCATACTTACTCGTTGTGTAACACAACGCCACAAAGCATTTTGTTCCAGAGCATGTTAAATGGAAGTCCAGAATGAGAAGACTTCCTGTTGACAATTCAGGTCTAAAATATGCTTAAAAGTAAGGCATGTGCGTAGCTGTGAGGTCGCTCCCTAGAGCAAGCCGTGTGTTGTCTCTCACTAGGCTGCATTTCCTCACGTGTCCTCGAATTACTTCCATCTCAATTTAATCCTCTGTAATAGTACAATGACAGAATATAATTCATAGTTTGATTAAGAAAAGTTTGGCCAGACACAGTGATGCATGCCTGTAATCCCAGCACTCGGGAGTCTGAGGCAGGAGGATCGTTGAGACTTCGAGACCAGCCTGGGCTGCAAAGTGAGCTCAAGGATGGCCTAAACTACATCTAAAGAAGACAAAAAAGAAAAAGAAAGGGAAGGAAGGAAGGACGGATGGATGGACAGACGGACGGACGGACAGACAGATGAAGGGAAAGAAATAAAGGAAGAGCAAAGTCATGAATGAATGCTCCAGACGATTTTATTGAAGTGCATAGCAGACCCCCCAGAAGCCACACAGTATTTTATATGTACTGCACTTCATTGTAACTACTTTGGGCTGAGTCACTGAGTGACTTAATAAGTAAATCATGTTGGCATTGCTTTTGTAGCCATGTAATCCCTGGAAATTGGATAACCCCTACCAAAGAGTATCACGTAAAAAGCTTCCTCGTAATTGGATTCTGATTATCAGGACCAGCATTACAAATATTATTTCTTCACACTCCAAGATTTTCATTCCTAGATTCCTAGAACTGGCATTTTCAGAAGTTTCTGTCACAAGTTGGCCAAGAAAAGGTCATCGTTTTGTTCCTTCCAGAGTTCCTGCTACTTGAATATTTGTGCAGAGTGGCCTTCGTAGTGAAGCAAATGGTATCACAGGTTTTTATCTATGGATTATATTGTCTTATTTTTCCTCATTGTCCTGGATATCAACATTCATGTGGTAACCCAAATGGGATAGAGATAATAAAATAGAAACTATTCATTCTTCAGTGTATCTCGCCAACCCCCATCGAGGCTTGTACTACATAGTAGGTAGGGCATCAACAGAGACCACCCACGTGACCTAGGAAGCCTGTGGCTTGACAGAAGAGCTAGACAGAGAACAGGGAAGCATCTTAAGAAAATGAATAGAGACAAGTAACAGTCACTGGAAACAAAACTTTCCTTTGGAAAGAAAGGGTGGGTTAGGTGAGATAAATCCAAGGCAGATACATGGTGGGTGTCTTCCCAACAGAACAATTGGAATTTTCAGCAGGAAATAACAGGCATTCGTAAAGGTAGAATACAATGATGACATGGTTTATCTTGACTTTAGAGACAGGAAGGAAATGTTTTGTTGGAGAAAAGGGAAAGATCAGTGGAAGATCTCGACATCTGGCCTGAGAAGAGTATATATAACATGATCATTGGAAAGCATCCACTAAAGGCTTCTAAACAGAGAAAAGACGTAATGAAAAGGACTTCAGGAAGATTTTTCTAACAGCACTGTACAGGGGGAAGCAGAGCAAGAAAGACAGAGCAGAAAAGCAGTTAAATGGATCGCAGCCATGCTGAGGTGGTGTGAGAGGGCTGCAAGCCAGAGCAACACAGCTGGAAGTGCCAAAGGTTCTGATTTAAGAATTTTTGTGTGTTTTGAAGACTCCATATGAAAAGAAGGTAAACCAATATTTCATAGGATGACAACCTCTACTGTGCAAAACTGTCAACCTTTACCATCTATCATCTCCCATGTAAAACTCCGCAAAAATTCTAAGGAAGTGTGAGTTTTACTAGTGCAAATTGGTCCATCGGTCACATGGTAAGGGCTCACATCACATTAGTGTCTTACAAGATGGATAAGCTTACTGGTTGCTACAAATGTCCGTTGTTTCCTATCCTCAAACAGATTATACGCATGCCAACTCTCCACTTATTTTCTGAGAAAATATGATGTCTTTAACCATCTCTGATTTATCAAAATCTGAGGTTCTATTTCGGGTATGTTTGTTTGCCTGCTAACTATCTAGTCACTATCTCATAACTTTGCAGAATTAGATACTGACTTTTAATATTACAAATATTTTAATTTTAGCTACTAGTTATCTTACATCATCTGTATGCTTGCCTTTTGAATATTAAAGGATTTTCTGTATCTTTCTGGAAATCAAATGGAGGCTTTGTTTAACATCTAGATATAAAGTGATAGATGAACAATATTCAAATAGTGCTTACTTCTTAGAGAACCTAATATCTTTCTCATATCTTGCAGTTTAATTGTTTATCATTAGATTACATACCTTTTTATTCTGACTCTATGCAAAACAGCCAGTAGTAGTAAAAATAGGTGTCAATAATATGAAACTATTCAGAAACAAATCAAGTGATCAAATAAGTATTTAAAATCTTAATATTTACATATGTGATTTAAGAGTCACTTATAGGAATAAATCCTTATGAATATGGTTTTTGTGCCCAGCAGTTGCACTTAGTAAAATATTTTGAGAAGTGAGTTGGCCAAATAAGTAGCTGAACGAAGAGTCTGGTTACCAGGGTTACTTAAATAATGAATTCTCACTGGATTCATTTGAGAGCATATTGTTCCATACCTACTAGGTGCAAATCACAGTAACTGTAACTGGGGGGGAAGAGGTGAATTTTGGTTTTGTAGGGCAAAGGTAATGTTTTGGGAATCCATGCATGCCACTTCAGACTTCACGGAAGTCAGATTTTCAGGTACTACATCACATATTTCTAGAATGAGAATGAACTAATTCTGCAATTTAATTGAAGTTTAGTGATATACCAGGCTGGGCTTACTGATTTCAAACATGTGATGGTGTTTTCAGAGATGGGTCTGGCTCAACACAGAGACGGTTGGCTGAAAGACTGGGGAGATAGTTTGAAAATGAAGAGTGAGTAGTCTCAGAATTAATGTAAGGGATTTGAACTCGATTAGGAAGACAATAAAGAAGTGCCAGGAATGTTTGATTAAATAATGTACATTAAAATGACACTAATGCAAAGCACAGAATAGATTATTTAGAATAGTAGCAACCCTTGTATCTGCTTAGATGATATTATGGAATATCATTTGTATTCAGGACTAGGCATAGGAAGTTTCTTCCTTCAGTGTTATATTTTAGGTTTTTAAAATCCATTTGTTTGTTTGTTTGTTTATTTATTTATTTTGGCAGAACCAGGGATTGAACTCAGGCCTTTGTGCTTGCCAAGGAAGTACTTATTGCACTGAGCCATCTCCCCAGCCCCTTAAAATCCTTTTATTATCCATATTCTTGATGAAACGGTTTACTGATTATGTTCAACTGATTTAAAAATAATCAAAAGCTACTATTAAAGCCATACATAGCAAAATCTTTACAATTAAAAAGTCAAATTCAAGGGCAGGCCAGATAGCTCAGTGGACTGAAGTACCTGCTTCGGCAGAGTGTAGCAGCCGGGTTTCGATCCCCTGTGAGCCGTTCCAGCCTCAGCGCCGGGGTGCACTGAGACAGTGATTCAGACTGGGCATGGTGGTACACCTATAATCCCAGTGCTTGGGAGCCTGACAACAGGAGAATCAACAGGAGTCTGATCTGTGTAGTGAGACCTTGTAGGCCCCGTACTAAATAAAAAATAAAATAAAATAAAAAAGTCAAACACAATCTCTTGTTATTATAAGGTGTCAACAAGAATGGAGAAACTTTTGCTCTCAAATTTTCAAGTCGATTATTAAGAAAAATTAACCCATCATGGCTGCGGGCTGCCCATGCCTACTTTACAATCAAAGCCACATACTATAGTTATTTTAAAATTCTTTTCTTACAAGTGCCCATAAAAGTTTAATTCAAGGTTTTGAACATTACATTTTGCTAGCAACTTAATTATTTTGTTTGCATTTCTTGTTAATAGTTTTCTTACTTTTCAAGTTGAGTATACATTATGCATAGTAAACCACTCTGTATACATTTTATCTTATCCAAGTATATCCAATATTTTGGTAATTTAATCATTTTCAGGAAAAATATTAAAAGTGTTGAATTACATGCTTTATTAAAAATATGACTAATTGTACAGAAAATTTAGTACTAATTACACAGAATACCATATTAAATCTTTCATTCTCAAAATAGGTAACTATTTTAGTGGACCATACCTGTTGTTGATATGATCATCATTTTGTCTTTGCTGATGGTAAATTCAAAGCAAACATTACTGTAATAATGAACAGATTTATTTTTTCAGTTTGTATTTCCTAATAGAATATATTTAAATTGTTGAAAATATTAGAAAAATGAAAAACACGCCATTGAGGTGTCTAGGTTAGTAAGGGACTTCCATGTTTGCTTGTTTTCTTTTCTAGTTTTTGTGTCCAACCTGGGTTTAGGTAGTGGTGATCGTAACATCCTTATCTCTCTGAGTATTTGCCTCAGTGTATATCTCCTCATTGCCTATAATGGGAAGTTATGGGCGAAAACTGTCCTCTGGTATATGATGCTGTCATACTCAGGTCTTCTGAGGGTCATTTCTACGTGTGATGTGCATATTAAATCTGAACTGCAGTTTTAGGTAAAATGTAATTTTGGACATCTCTAAGTCAGTTGTGACATGTTCAAAAAAGATAACACTATGCAATACAGCAAAGAGTGTAAAATTCATATTATTTTGTTATGTGAAATTCTGCATCATTTGGAATTTTTCTGTATTAATACTATTTTGTTTTCTCTTTAAAGAATAAAAAGAGCAATAATTCAGATTCAGTATTCAAGGTGCCCCAGTGTCTCTACCTCAAATTAAATAGATAGCCAAGGGGCCAGCTCAGTAGAATAAGCGCTTGCCTGGCAAGCACAAGGGCCTGAGTTCAATCCCTGGTTCTGCCCCCAAAAATAAATAGACAACCAGCTTTTCTCTACCTCCTGCACATCACCGCAGAGCTAGCTATCCCCTCCTCCCTGTTTGTACTGTACCTACTATTCACATCTGCTGTGTTACTAATTCCACTAACTTGCCCTGAATCATCCGTATTTATGTCTCCAATTCTGCTGTGGAAATTGATAATCAGGTCTTAATTCTCTTCTCTAGTACCTGCCCCATTTTCCCCAGCCCTGGGTATTGAACCCAGCACCTTATGCATGCTAGGCACGTGCTGTACTGTTGAGCCACATGCCCAGCTCTAGCACATTTTTGACAACACTGAAACGATTAAATAAATTTGTATCACAGTCTACAAATTTAAGATTTTCCGAGATTCTGGATCCAAACAGAATTGGATCAGAACTGAATCAAATGTAATAGTTAGGTTCAAAGTTGACCTGATGGGAAAATTTAATTTGGTCTTATCTAATTAGGTTTGAGGCTGGAATCTTGGAAAGAATTAAGTTCACAAACTGAGGTAGCTCTGTAAATATTGATTGAATTAATAAATTTTGAAAAGAATCAGAAACATGCTGCAAATAAGTCCATTTAGGTGATTCAATGTGGTATACTCAGATGTAGAACACGTTTGGATGATTCCAAAGGAGCTCTCCAGGGAAGTTCTGCTGTCTTTCATTAACACTGAGGGTAGAACCAGAGAAAATAGGTTTGTCCTTGCAGAAAGATGAAGAGAGGCAAATAAGATAAAATAGGAAGTGTAGCCAATGAAATAAGCGCATGTGGTGTTGATGAACTCACTCTGAAATAATACAACCTAATACAAGGGAAGAATTTAATTAGTCTTCTTGGCTTTTCAAATAATACAGATGACTGCTTCTTTGATTCTTCAGGATTGCATTGTACATTACAACTTCCTAAGATGAATGATCAAGCACAACCCATTCAAGTTCAAGATTAAGCCACTTTGATTCAGCTAGTTCACAGTGCAGGCTCCATTGCTCTTCTGGCTCTCTGCACCAAGAAGTATGGGAGATGTGACGGGAGCTCCCCTCTGTGCGTCCTGGCCCACACTTCCTCTTCCTGGTTCCTGGGCCTGAAAGCTCCACACATGGTTTGGCTTGCTGCACCTCTGAGGTCATCTTTGCTAGGCCACTTGATGGATCAGCGTTATCACCATCACAAATCTTTTCACAGTAACCCTGGAATGAAGGGTGCTTCCAGAACATAAGCTGTCTCTTCTCAGCCTTTTGGCTAAGATCAACTGGAAACTCATAAGTTAAGGTAGGACTGGTTCTAGAAGCCAAGTAGGTTTTTTTTTTTTTTTTCCAGGATTGAACTCAGGACCCTGTGCTTACCAGGAAAGTGTTTATTCTAATGAGCTATCTCCCCAGCCCCCCTGAGTAGGATTTTTATAGTCCATTACAAACCATGCTATGTGCACGTGAAGGGCCATACAAATGGCCTGTCCATGGGGATAAATGGACACAGTGCCAAGGCTGCAATCTAGTCTTACTCCTTCCCCCCAGTAGTCTAGTTGCAAAATAAGAAATCTCTGAAAGACTCAGGGTGCATCTCTTGATTGAGGCGGAAGGGTGACTGAGGATATGAAGACATTTCTTCTTTTCATTATCTTCAATAATCTGTACTCTCAATCAGGAATAATGTGACTAATGAGCTATAGCATATTTAGCTTTTAATATGTTGAAATTTAATTTTTATAATAATCATATTTTTATTTTATGTGGTAAATTTTTGATTTATGAAACTGGATGAAAGATTTAAAAAAAATCTTTCAGTAATAAAAATGGAAAGCATTTCATATCTTGGGATGGTTTATGCTGTCTGGACTTTTGCTGAGGACTTCATTTAATTCTTGCCGCAAACCTGAAGCATTAGTGTTATTACCATTTTATGGGGAAAGAAACAAGAGTTTCAGAGTCGACATGAGAGTGTCAGACTGGACATAGCATGGAGTTAGTGAAAATTAAGTGGAATTCTGGAGGTAGAATTCCTTCATCCCAGGAAATAAGTGTCTCAGCTGCAGGACACTGCCATGCAAGGGACCACGGAAGCTTGATTCCGGATTCCACTCACTGACCCATGATAGCATGGATTTCTGCAGTAATGAAAGGCAATTAAAGTGTAATGTTGTGGGTTCAAATATTCTTTATGAAATTTTACTTTTTTGGCTGCAGTTTTTATAATTTATATTTTCAAGTTCAAAATTTAATTAAAACAAACATGAGAAACTTCTCATCACATTTAAATGACCAGTTACAGAAATGTCTGGCTTCTTCTAGCATGAATATATACTTCTATTTTTTAGAGTAAAATGCCTTTTCTTAACAATTAATTTTGGAGATCAGACAACTGGCTAGTTTCCCTCTACCTTTCCTGCCCCATCTTTCAAAATATGTATGAAGAGATAATTCTTTTTTTAGACGTTACTTTGATTGAGGCGCTATGAATGGCCTGTTCTCCAACTAAATATTCTTATTAAAAGTCAAAACTCCAAATTTTAAGCTTCAAAAATATATATGAAGAGCTAGGGAGGTAGTTCGGCAGTCTAAGCGTCTGCCTGACAAGCTCAAGGACCTGGGTTTGATCCCAGCTACTGCATGCTGTTCCAGCCCCAGAACCCCGGATGTGCCAAGTTGGCAATGGAATCCAGGCATGCTGGTGCATGCTTGTACTCCCAGCACTGGGGAGGCTGAGACAGGAAGATCTCTATGAGTCTCAGCTGTGTAGAAATACCTTGTACCAAATAAATAAGAAAATAAATAAATAACTTTGAAAAATTAAAAAAGTGAAATGTGAAATGCTATTATAGAAACTCTTAATTAGAGTACATTCATAATTGTCAGTAAAGTTTATATATTGACAACCTGGATCTTCATTACACATTGCTCTGAATCATTTTCATTAACATGCCATGGAAGAATTCATTTCCCACTTACAGATGTTCTTTGTTTCTTTGAAACTCTCTTCATTTTCAAACCAATACTTTTCAGAACAAAGTTAATTAGACCTAGTATTAATGAACTCATCCAAAAGAAGATCTAATCAGGCATAACCATGCATCTGCTCATAGAAAGTATCCTTTCATTACTGAGTTAAAATGGATGAAGATTTTTTCCTTTAATCTAGTAAAACACTGCATATGAAGTTGAGGTTACAATTCCTATATTTCCCAAGTTTTTCATCTTTCATTGTCTCTTAATGTATGATGGCTTGTATTTATAATCAATTTTTGAGAGTGAAGTTGCACTATAGTCAAAGATCACAAACACTATTTTCCAGATAGCAAGCAAAACTCAATAAATGATACTTGACTCTCTAAATATTCATTTTCAATCAGACTGAGTACTTTAGAGTGAGTGTCCTTGAACCAGAAATTCAGAGTGTGTACTGCTAATCTAGAACTGTACAGTTCTCCAAACTATGAAATGTTTTCAGGGCTGAAATGATGCTGCAAGTAGAAAATTCCATGTGCGAACTCTTGCAGGAGGCCAATGTCGGGACATGTTTCAGTGCACACAAACTTAGTTTCCAAAATTATTAAAATATGGAATTACATTCAGGTTGTGTGCATGAGGGAGTATATGGAGCACAAATGAATGCCATGTTTGGTTTTGGGTTCCATTTCCAAGACATTCATTATTTGCATGCAAATAGTGTAAACAATCTGACATCTGTTCATTCAACCTGTATGATAAAATCTGGAACCTTGGATTAAGTTTTATTTTTTTCTGCTTCCTATCTCTTAGTGAAAATGATTTATCATATGTGAAACAAGGTTTTCCCAAGGTTCTTTTTTTTTTGACATCAGTTATTTCATTTTAAAGAAAAAAAAATAAAAACAATTGTACAAAATCTCAAAACAAGATTTTAGGAGAGTAACAATGGTTAGTACATTGTGTATTGTTACTGCCAAAGTAGTTTCTCATATTACAAGATATAGGCAAGAAATAATAAATAAACAACATAGGTACAAACCTTTTTTTTAAAGTCAACAGAAAATGGAAATAT
>NW_004524589.1:2403827-2419192 GCF_000260255.1 Octodon degus | reverse complement strand
TCTCCCTCACTCGCCGGGCCTGCGCTCTGGGTCTGTTCAGGATCCCGTGGCCTGGGTCATCTCCCAAGGTTCTTATATAATGTCCTATAATAAACATGAGAGTGTCAAGGAGGAATCATCCTTTACAAAGCTTTAGAAATTATTTCTGTTTTCAGACTTCCAGATACTGAAGTGACAGCAAAGGCATTAAACAGGACTTCATTGAGTAGTTTATTACTTAATATGCTTCTTTATCCAATGATCATTCATTGGATACTTCCTGTTTAGAAAAATACAAGGGTCAGCGAGATAGCTCAGTTGGCCAGTGAGATAGCTCAGCACAGAAGTGCAGGGAGTAGGGTTCAATCCCTTGTCCCACATGCCAAGCTGGCCCGACTACAGGGGTGCACTGAGCCAGTGACTGCATCTGGGTGTGGTGGTGCACACCTATAATCCCAGTGCTGGGAAGACTGAAAATAGGAGGATCACTACGAGACCAAGCTGCGTGGAGAGACCCTGTATGAAATACATAAATAAAAAAAAAAAAGAAAAGAAAAGAAAAATACAAAAACATTAAGTCAGAGTTCTTAATTTAAAGTAGCTGAAGAGCTGCAACAATGTTGAATTTTTGTACTGAATATTAATGGCCTAGCATTGAGGTAAACAGAATACATTCTTACAAAATGTTCATGAAATTAGTGAATAAAATGCTGTGTTGTGGGTGTCCATGCAACCCGTGAAAACATGGTATTAGGTTCTCTAACCTAATATACAGAGGCCTGAGATGAAGCAAGAAGGAAAAGTAGGCAAAGGAGAGAGACAGCCTCACCATATGAAGGAGCAGCCAAGTCATTACAGCCATGCGATATTGCTAGGGTGTCACATTTGAAACCAAGAACCTCCAGAATTAAGGCAGGAGGTCCCACGTCATGGAGGTCCTCGTGCTCAGAAGTAGAGTTTTATAGATTCAGCAAAGGTTGCTTATTGGCTGTTCCAGCCAAAGCAGAAGTTCTTTTTCCTGTACCTATGGAAGCAATTTCAGGAACCCCTTAAATCAGATAGGACATTTACGTGGGAAAATTACAAAGACCAGTGGACGTTTTCACAGACTGAAAAGAATGTCCCTGTCATTGCTGGTACTGCTGAGCTTTGTCCGTTTATTCATGTACCTCGTTTGGTCATGGTCCTCTTGTTACCATTATTTATTTTATCTATCACTTGAGGTTTTTTCTCTCTTGCCATTAATAGCTTTTCAAACATAATGTTTGTTCATTTTTAGCACAAGAGCCAGATATTTACAGATGAACATGCCAGAGAAAATAACACAAAAAGTTAATAATTCCAGAGAGAATGTTGGAATAAGCCAGTCTTTTGTTTGTCTCTCTTTTTAAAGCAATACAATGACCTTGTGGTATAATTTCATCTCAACTTTTAATTATATGATCCCCATCATCTATGATCCCAAAGTGTTAATTCTACCATGCAGATGCTTTATAGTAATTTATAATTGAACCACATGTATTCCTTCTTGTTGTACAAATAAGATGGTGGGTGTTATTCAGAAAGTGTCAACCTGGAAGCACTCTCTGCAGAATTTAGGGTTTCTAGAACCTTCCATTCCCACATAGTTTCACTCTCTTCCTGGTAGAAGTAGAGGTTGGTAAAAAGACTCCGTTCAATTTCCATACCTTGAGTAGAAGTAGTAGCACCTTCAGCTTCTTCAGTTCCCTTGAGGGGTGGGTTCCTTTGTGGAAGGTGTAGAAGCTTCTAGAAGGTCTAATGGTTCCCATCTTTTAGTAACTGCTTTTGATAGTGTAGCTCGAGGTGAGGGTGAGTGTTTTTAAGAAAGAGTTTATGAAGAACCTTGTAAACTGTGGTTAACAGTTAGTGTTTTTATCCTAAAGTCAGTATGAAATCATTGACATATATGACAGTGCTAAAGTAGTCAGACTTGAGGTGGGAAAAAAAGGTCCTGCTTTCAATAAAAGTAATGGAAGTCAGTAAGTATGAAGGTATCTAAACAGGAGAAAATGCTGAGAAAATAATCTAAACTTGAAGTGATGTAGGCCCAGATTGTAGCAATGCATTGTAGATAGTTATTTATGTTATTTAGGAGAAATAACTCATGAAATTGAGTGATGATTTCATGCGAGATTTAACACAGTGAAAGACAAACTATAGTTGAAGGAACGACTACCTCACTGACATAAGTGCTTGCGATTCAAATCAGATTGGTGGGAGCAAGTTTATTTTGCCCAATAATTTACATTATTCACCAAACATGTTATATATTTAACATACATAGTCAATATTTAGATGGTTCTGAAGTTAAAAATATATATTTCAAATATTTGTAACAAGAACACTGGTACGGCTTCACAGTCTGGGATTGTATAGTGCAGAAATTAAGACTGGTTCCTACATCATAACCTAATTGGAGAAAAAGCTTTATAACACCGGTTACTTGTGACAAGTAGGAGGTACGTGAAATTTAATTTTTCAAACATTTAAAATCCAACGTTAGAATTCAGTCTTGCCCATTCCCATGTTTGTACATGGTTGCCTTTGTATCACATTGCAGAGTTGAGTAGTTCCAACGAAGACCATGCATCCCAAAAAACCCGGAATATGTATTACCTGAAACTTTACAGAAATGTTAGTCAACTCCTGTGCTAAGATGATTTTTTTCATCCTATAACTTGGTAATCCTAATTTAAAAAAAAAAAAAGCAAAACACATTTTAATAAAAAATATTATAGCATCTTAGTTGTGAAATTATGTTCATTTGGTTGAGTTTTCAGATTTGTGAGCTATGTCAGCTACCAGATGCGCCAAAGTAAAACTTATTAATGCATTTAATTAGTATTGAATTTTTCTACTATTTATGATACCCGTGCAACATGAAAGTGTGCTTCAAGGAAGGTATCATTAATCCAGGTGAAAGAAAAAATAGAGATGATGGCTTAGTTGGGTCTATCTTTACACTCACATTAAAAAATAAAAACATAGTAAATGCTTTCTCTGGGCAGTTGCAAGTTGCAACACCATTAACAGTAAAGCAGTATTTCATGTTACAGTAAACTTTATTAGAACATGAGAGGTATGGAGGTGATGATATGTGGTGCGTGGTAGCTGATACAGCTGGAATTGCTTTGCAGTCATGCTTCAACCTATTTGCTTTTAGAAAAAAAAAATAACTTTGGCCAACCAACCATAGCAATAGCTACTTTTCAAGTAGCATCACATACTATTTTCCATATTATAAGTAAGGCTTGATAGTGCACAGCAGTTTTTCTACTGCATACAAAGCCTGGCAATTGTATATAATGTACAATGGTTCTCTTAGCTTAAGGGAATATTGGCTATTAGAAAGTTTATCAGATATTGATTCTTTCTCAACATGTTTCTACAACCAATTAACAATACCTAATCCAATAAGCATTGCCATTTGACTTGGAAAGTCTTGAATCAATTGACTTCTGTTCAAAAACATGGTATCTTTTGTTTTGAATTCTTCCCTAACAATTACTATGTGAGTGATTTGGTTCTGTTCTGCGATGTCAATGAATATTGAGACTTGGACCATCAAATAGAAGTTTTAAGGAAGAAAGGTTGTTTTTGTTCTACTGAAGATCAAATGCAGCCACATGCAAGGCTATTGCTTTGATTCTTTTCTTCTTACTATTTTATTCATATTGAAAATTGAAGTAACAGTATAGCAACTGAGATATAAAATTCCTGTGTATTCATAAAAAGTGTAACAATGTAGGCATTGACAATGCCTTCTACAACTGAGCTCACTAGGGTTCTCCATCCCCAAACTCCTTGGCACAGTGGGTACTTGTTCTTTTTCCCAATCTGTAAAGTGTACTAACCCCCTTTTCTAGCATGAAGCCTCTTTCTAGATTGGAGTTAGTATATCTCCATAAGTATCGTGGTTACATTGGGTCAAACCTGAATGTAAACTCCATTTACATGACTGAGTAAATCCATAGAGTCTTGTGTACAGCATCTGAGAACACAATAGAGCAGCAGTTGTTTCCCATTCCTTAGTCTCTGATGTTATTTGATTCCTGAGTTATTAGAGATTGCTGTTGTTGGAGACCTAAGTGTCTCATGACTATATTCTCTGGCTCTTTGCTTCCCCCAATTTCATCTAACAACTCTGTGTCTTTGTCTACTACTTTCCACTGCAAACACATTCTGACTGACCTTGATAAATGTGACAGATGGGTGAAGCTGGAATATTGAGTGACAGCATCAAGAACCAGGAGACAGACATTGTGGAACACTTATTGGGTGTCATGCACTATTTGTATATTATAGTTGAAACTCATAAAGAAAAAATATATCTTTTCAAATGAAGTTAAAGTCAAGAGGGCTTTGTTGTTGTTGCTGCCACTGAACAACTGATAAATACATAACTCTGACTTTAAGATGAGTTCATTTGGCTTTAAAGCCTGTGAATTTTTTTTTTCTCTCTCACCTCTATTTTGTATGTTACCTATTTTTCCCTACAAAAGAAATAATTCACAGAAAAGAACAGAAGTAAGGAATAGGTTTAGAGAAAATGGACTCAAATCTCAAGAGCCAGGAAAGACAACGAAGACAGGGGCAAAATTACAGAAAGTAAATGATAGTAGTTATCTGCAATGCCTTAGAGTATGGGATTTCTAAGAGGAAAAAATATCAGTATGGCTGAGTGGAGTCAAATGGGGCTCGTAAAAGGACTTTGCCACTGCTCTGACAAGTGCATTTTATCGTGTGTTGTCTGCACTTGTCCTCTGAGTCTGCAGGTACTGTCCCAGGAGAGCTGTGGTACTCTCTGCAGAGAACTAAGGCCATGGCCCTCTCAAATATCAAGCATCTCCCGCACTTCTGAATTCTACGTCATGAACTTGCTGTTCATAGGGTATTTTATTTCGGAAAGAAAGGAGCTTGTAAAAGAAAAGATCTCTCCATTTAATGGGCTAACTAACTGAAAGTAGAATGCCTATTTTTCTTTCCAGATAGCATTTCTTTGAAGTTGATGTGTTTAGGTGCCATCATGGGGAGCCAGCACTGTAGCTATTTACTGTGTTTCCTGAGGCAACCTTGTGCTAGATCTGGAGAATTTTAACAAGTGTCTTGACTTTCTCTACACCTGAAGATTAATGCACTAGTAAAAACTTTATGAACCCTTAATCATTCATAGCAAACCTAAAGGAACTTCTCAAGCTAAAAGCTTCACCATTTATAATTAACAGACAGCAGAATAGGACTGTGTAAATATGGAAGTGGCTTTCCAGAATTTTTAATAAATGTTCTCTTTTTCTTTATTATCTTGTTACTTCTTTAAGTTTGAACAGAAGTATACTTTGTTAGTTACAAAAATTCAAACAAAAGTTACTACCATTTGTGAAATTTGAATGAAATTTGGATAATAATTTTATTGCCTTATTTTTGAAATTTCATTCTTTTTTTATTTTTTAAAACTTTTGAGTTTATTATAAAGCAGAAAAACCAAACCACATACCACAATGACATTAATTCAATGGGTCATTGAATTGCTAGCTTTGCCAAAGAAGGAAATCTTCAATGAACTACATTTAGCACATTTTTTCAAAATAATTGTTTTGGAAAAAAGAAAACAACACTTGAATATCACATTTTAGTAACATCGCAGATAGGAAAATCTACAGTGACAATGAATTTTCCACTCTTTTCATTGAGTTTTTCTTTCATTGTAAAAATGGGAATGGTTACAACTCTAAGCTTTGTGTAAACAGGCTGCAACTCCTTTTAAATAGTTACTGAAGTTGCTTGTGTACCATCTCCTCCTGCCTCTGTTTATAACACCTCTTCCTTGCAAAAACTTACAAATTAGGATAGTGAATTTGTTTGTTAGGGCTGCTGTGATGTACTGAGTATATGGCGATAACAAATGCTGCATTTAAAGTCATACCACAATGAACTGCAGTCTGAGTGGCCTAGGTGAAATTCATTGTCACGGGTTTCTGGTAACTAGAAGTCCAAGATCAATTTGTCAGCAAATTTATTTCCTGTGAGTGTTACAAGCATAACTTGGTTCCAAACCTGCTTCCTACTTTCTGGTGGTTTGATGGTCACTGTTGGTGTCCGCTGGCTTCTGTTGCATCATCCTGATCTCTGCTTTCATCCTGCGTAGCATTTTGCCTGGGCCTCTTTGTCCTACTTTCCTATAAGGACACCAAGCATATTGGGTCTGGGACCCAGTGGATTCCAATGTGACTTCTTCTTTGCTTATCTAATTTTGTCTGCCATGATGCATGTCCAAATAGACTCATGTTCTGAGGCACGGTGGGCTATGAATTCCACATGTGAATTTTAGAAAAACACATATGGTTCAATCCATAGCAAATATTCTAGGCTGTTCTGTGATATTAAGTGGTTCTTAAATTCCAATTATTTAAAATATGAAAGCTTTAAAAAAAAAAAGGTTTATTTCTTTTTCAAATTCTTTTGGGGTTTCTTCCATCATCTCATGTGTGTTTGGGCTCTGTGCAGAACCTATATATACTGTATGGTCCTACTATTTACAAGGGAAAGAAAGAGGCAAAATAATATTTTTGCCGGGAGATGATGTCCGCCTTCTACAAAAACTATATTTCTCTCCTAAAATCAAGGAGGTAGAGAAATTCTACATCTGTGACAAGAAAGAAGTAGAACCAGAGGGCTGGATAGATAACTCAGCAGTCTAGGCACCTGCCTGGCAAGTGCAAGGAACTGGGTTTGGTCTTGGTATCACATGCAGTGCCAGCCTGGGAACCCCGGGCATACTGGAACTGAAACCTGGCATGGTGGTGCACACCTGTAATCCCAGCACTGAGGAGGCTGAGGCAGGAGGATCACTATGAGTTGGAGCTGCATAGTAAGACCCTGTACCAAATAAATAAGTAAATAAATAAATATTAGTAAAAGAGTAGAACCAGAAATATTTAAGAGTAGCATACCTTTATTCACATGTCTTTACCTATAATTAACTGAATAGAATCTTGGCACCTTGTAGGAGTATTGCAAAGATCTATAGTTGTCTGCCTAAAATGCTGTTTTCTCAGGCCGTGAGATGTTGAGCAATTGATTAAATCACCCTTTCCGCAGAAAAAGGGTGCTCATTTCTATAGTGACAATGAAAGGTGCATGTAATGAGTAAAAGTTCCTCTGCTTCAGTTTGCAGGTAGGTATTTATTCGTTAAAGCATCACAGTACCCTAGCATGATTCATCGTGGGAACTTGCTGAGGTGGAGAGAATGTTATGGGACTTTAATTGATTTACGAAAAGAGAGTTCTAGTTGATGATGCAACAGAGCTGTGATCACAAGAGCTTCTCAAGAGAAGTACAGATGCAGTCTTTCTACAGTCCTCGCTAGAGGGAATTCCAAAGTAAACATCCAATGAGTCTCTTCTTTCTCAGATGTCTCCTGCTTACTCCCGCCACATCATTCTATTTGCGCTCTCCATAGCACTGACCGTGGTCCCGCATTTTCTTTATTTGTTTGCTCCTTTCTTATATTCCTTGCCTTTCATTTCTTGGGCTCCTCTTCTCTTCCACTCAAGGGTAAGCTCATGAAGTCAGTTTCCTATCTTGGGCTCTTCCCTGATAGCTGCAGTGCAGAGAAGAATGCCTGTAAGATACAGAAGGAAATAATATCCTGAGAGAATAAATAGAATACGTATTGCACTTAAGATAATAACAAAATAACAGAAGCCGGGAAGTTGGGGGCAATAGTCTACCACTGTTAAGATATGGGTAATGGGAGCTAGAAGCTTACAGGATAAACATTTACAATGTTTTCAAAACAGCCTATTTTTCTTTCCTAGGTTCCATAGTATGTGTGTTTCTCCTGAGGATTCTTATGACAACATATATTATATAACAAATTATATTCATTTGTCTTACTTTGTAGAAACAATACATTTTATATTGAATAATATATGATCTCTTCTCACACTTCCCCCCCGCCAAAGGGTTCATGATTTAGAACTTGTCCTCACTGGATTTGAGAGTCACTTGGTTTACAGGAATTTGGGCAGAAATATTAAGTAAAATGATTCCTTTCCAAATATCTTTGTTTCTAGTTTCAGTTTATTTATTTATTTACTTATTTAGTATTTTAAGGAAGGGTCTACAGGGTGTTCAGGGTCTTACTATTAGTTCGGACTCATAGAGATCTGTTTACAGCCTCCCAAAAGCTGGGATTACAGGAGTGTGCCACCATGCCCAGTCTCAATTGCCATCTGAGTATGTCCGCGGGGGCGGGGCTGGCACAGTAGGCCCTGGGATTGAACTCCTAGCCCCTGTACCTGCTTGCCTGCACTTTAATATACTGAGCTATTTGGCCGGCCCTTGTTTCTAGTTTTAGTACTTATCGTGGTTTTGTTTTGTTTTGTTTTTGTTTTAGCAGAGAAATGCCAAAAAAGAAAAAGGGAACAGCTTGATTACAATAATCTTCTAATCTTCGCATTAGCACATCTTGGCCTTTTATCAGTAGAAGACAGACCACATCTTCCTAGTAAACAGGTTTTTCTCTATTAGTAAAAAATGGTAGAAATAGTTGTCTAGACATCCATGGATGGGCCAAATGAAAGCAGCAGGGTGTACAGTAAGAGCTGTCCCTGCACGACAGCAGGGAAGCTGCATGAACCACTGCTTGACTCATGCGACAGTTTTAGGAAAAGGGCTGGTTCTGAGTTTCCTAAGCCTTACCTGTCACTGTGTCTTAACTTGTAATGCAGAATTATGAGGCGGTGGACCTTGTATGCACCGTGTATATTCTCCTCTAATTCCTCATTTAAAGCCATTTCTTAGCTGCCATCTTAATATATTTGACACAGTGAAGACTTCCTTTTTAGAACTTCAGAATTAGTGCTATTAAACTTTACAGTCTAACAGGATGTCATCACATTGTGCCTCGAGTAATTGGCATCCCCTGGCGTTGTGCAGGATCCAAATTGAGGTCTAAATGATCCAGAGTGTGGGAAGTGAGACACGGAGAGTCTTCAGAAGCAATGACATTCGTTCGTGTCTCTGGTCACCCTCCATGAGGCGGACTGGTCTGTTAGCTTCTGATATGTGTTCATCGTTACTGCTTCTGTATCGTCTGTCTCAGGGCAGGACTGAGATAACTTCAGAGCCCCTCGTGGCCGTCTTCCTCTAGTGCAGAGTCTCACTGGCTTCTCTGCAGAGTGCTGCCTTGGTGTCTTTCTCACTGAAGTCATCCTGCCTCGTGTCTAGCTATGAAGTGTTATCTTTGGGATGGATTTCCCGACCTTGGGAGGCGGGGGCAGCCAAACTGATGTCACCCTGAACGTTGTGTCTTTGTTTTCTGAGTGAATAAATGGTCTTTAATTATTGCTGTTTCCTCAACCTTGAGAAACACTTGGTAGTGTTATCATTTCTTATATTTGACAGTAAGAAAATAGAGACTTTGGCTATAATATTTTTTAAAGAATGGCTTATATTTATTTACTTCTCTAGTGATTTGTATACAATAAAATTCGTTTAAAATTCCACCAATACTTAAATCTCATACATTTTCTACATTTAATACTATGTTGAATGGTGTTGATAACTATTTAAATTTGTTGCTTTTATCATGATGAAATCCAGTAAGGTGGCAATAATATACATAGAAATTAAGAAAATTGTTATTTTAACATTCAATGGAAAGAACTGTGTTATATTAGGAAAATATGATAAAAATTTTTTATAATTATCTAGAAATTAAATTATGTCTAGATCCTCTGATATCTAGACCAGAATCAATATTCCATTACAAGATTATTCTCAAACAGAATAGTTTGTGAAAAATAAGTGTATTTTTTATACTGATCAGACAATCTGAATAATATTGCTCCTTTCATTAAAAAAATCTTTTAATTGCTTAATTTATTTATTTGGTACAGGGTCTTGCTACACAGCTCAGACTCATAGTGATCTTCCTGTCTCAGCCTCCCCAGTGCTGGGATTACAGGCCTGTGCCACCATACCTGGTTTCAGTGGCCAGCATGGCTCACCTAGCTTTCCAGGACTGGCACAGCATGTGGTACTGGGGATCAAACCCAGGTCCTTACACTACCTACTAGGCAGGCACTTAGACTGCTGAGATATCTCCCCAACCCCAATATCACTTCTTTCTTGTGATATTTTCATTTTTTATACTTCACAGTCAGTGTCCTATTACATAGAGTTTTGAATAAAATCATACATAATATGTAATTGAAGTCATAGCTATATGACTTTATACACAATTCAGCTATTTTTACTGGTTCTGATATTGCAATATGCATATAAACTTATGAGTAGACACTGGTTTTATACAAAGCTGTATGAAATATGGTTTCCATCAGTTATGTGGCTTACTCCCCAATATGCCTAAAAATCAGTCTAGAGCTAATAAGGACCAGAAACTTAATGAATGCTTGTTGAATAATTCTTGTAATCACAGTTTTACAGTTGTGTGTCTTTTGTAGTTGTCGTTTGTGTCATCCTCATACGCCTTCAGTCTGAAAAATGTGTTATTATTAATGTTAAAATTTTATTTTTGTTAATGCATTTATCAAGCCCACAGCTTAATAAGTAGTGGAAGATAAGGTCTAATCCTAGTTCTGCCCCTAAAGATTTTGCAGGTAAGATATGTATGTGACTAGTACAGTATGTCCCAAACATTCATCAAGGAAAGATATATATTAATCTTCAGAGGTAACAGTGGCATTGTGGTACTGGAGACTCTTCTTTAGAGAGAGCGGTACACTAGAGAAACCTCTCATTTTTCCCTTTTAACTTTCTACAAAGATGACTTTTATTTTCTACTTGTAATCATGATAGGCAAATCCAATCAATGAAGTGGGCAGCACATTTTTTAGGATAGTCTTTATGTTCCTGATTTATTTTAATAATGTGCTCATAAATTATAGAATCAAAAAAGTCTTAGAGCTGTAAGGATGCTTGGAGATTACTTTTACCCCTTTGTTCTCAGTTTAAATCCCATTTTCAATATTATTTGCCGATGATCCTAATCTCTCTGGATGTGAGACTTCTCCAAACTAAGGGGGATTTAAGATTCTTTATTAGGAAACGTTTCACTGTAGCTTGTATCCTGGGTTCTGATTAACACTATTGATGCTTTCTGCAAGCAGTTAGTTCTGCGGACACCTATGTGAATAAAGCAGGAGTTCTCTTTCTGTACACAGACAAATGAAGAGGCAACTATAAAAGTGCATTATTAGTGAGTGAAGAAGAAAGCACAAAGGACAGATGAATTCATCTAGAAGGGACATATCCACCAGTCTTAGGAAAAGGAAAGAAGACTGTGGAGGACAAAACAGACCACAGGAGATGAGTAGTGCTTAGGAGATAAGGACAGAGGTAACTTTGGAGGCAACGAAAACTGCTACAGTACCTTTCACTCATACTAGGACTTGAGTGTGACTGCACACTCAAGTGATACAAAGTAGTGGTCCATGGGTTATAGAAATTAGAGCATTGTTCCCTCTGCTAATTGTAGAAAAGCTGAAATTGCTGCTAAAGATCTACATCCTATTTCAATATACACCCATAGATTCAGATGGATCCAGTCTACTATTGTTTTCTTAAACAAGATAGAGTAATTTGAATCCTATGGGAAGCCCAAATGCTAGCTAGTTCAGTTGTACATTTCATATATGAAGAAATAGGCTGGGAAGGTTCGTTACACAAAGTCACACTGATCAAAATTTGGGCAGTTTTATTAGTAACCTAATAGTCCAAGTCACATGTCTCTGCTTTGATGCATATTAATTTTAAATAGTTCTGATCTTCATAACCTTGTACCATGCTTGTTTTTCATTACTTTCTTTTTAAGCATACTTGTCTTCTGTTATATAATCCTTCTGTTTCTAAAAGCCAAGCACACAGTTGGTACAGATAAGCATTTTTGAATATTTTATCTCTTTATTTATTTGTCATAAGGTCTTGCTATGCCGCTCAGCCTCGTAGTGGTCTTCGTGTCTCAGCCTCCCCAGCGCTGGGATTATAGGCATGAGCCACCATGCCAGGTTTGGGTGGCCAGCCCAGAGTGCCTGGGATTCCAGAGCTGGCATGGAGCTCATTAGCTGACTCGAACCTGGGTCCTTGAGCTTGCCAGGCAGATGCTTAGACCACTGAGCTATCTCCCCAGCCTGGTGCAGATATTTTTGATCAAACTAAAATGGATAAACTTGAAAGGGAGTGGGAAATATATAGGGTATCACTCAATACATCAAGCAAATCACACATTATCCAGGTCACACATCCTGCCATTTTCTGTAGATACTTATGATAGAAAGAAAGAAGAAAAACCAGGATAAATGTGCAACAGCTGACAACATTAAATAATGCTTTAAAGCTGTGAAAGCTTTCGTTTGCTCTCAAGAGTTGAGACATATGGTCAGAAATGGCTTGAAGATTGATTGTGTCCCCTCTGTCGGATGAGATTCAAAATATACTTTAAGAAAGCTTCCATCTTTCATCATCCTTGAAAAGATCCTTGGGAATTCATAGAGCATGAGAATGCGGACAGAGAGTGATGAGGTTCACATGCCTGAAAATGACACATGCTGATCAGAATCGCCAACCGATCACAGAAAATTACTGAGAAAGATGCGTATCTTTTATTGGTGCTACACTTGGAAACGCTGACATCTCATTGACCTAAAGAAGCTCCTGAATAGATGACTTTTTAGAATGACTCTTCCTCAATGTTACAGAAGAATTGGAAGGTGGGTTTTAAAATTATCATTTTAATATGTGGTCATTCGTTTCTATTTGTTGAATCTAACTTTTAAAGCAAGAAACCCAAGCTTACTAGTGGATACTTGCTTCTATAACTTTGTAAGATGATAAAAACTTAAATTTTATTTAAAAACTGAAAAGATAAGTACAAAAAAGGCTGAGTCCATATAAGTGAAAAATCCAATGAACAACTTGAGTAAAACATTACAGTAAAGATAGGTCAACTGACTTAATAAATTTTCCTCAGTACAAGCAGAAATCATCAAGCCTACTGTGTAAATAACAATAAAAGAATCAAAGGAAACATCTCCCAGAGCGATGCCGCAGGTAATGGCAGTGTCTCAGTTTCACCTCTGTCCCTCCCTTTTCTTTTCCCTGGCCTCTGTCCCATTTCTGCTCTACTTTTCTGCTGTTTGCCTCCTAAGGTTTCAAAATACAGAGAAACCTATTTCTAAAGCCCTCCCAACATATGGCAGCTTGTGTATAAATCATTTTATTTAGGAATTAGGACAATCTTTCTTGTTTGAAGTAGAATAAATCGTGCTCCAATTTCAGGTACTTATGAAAAATACATTGTACTTTAATCTGGATGTTATGTTCCATAAATCACTCCCACTGTCACATTCTGGGGTAACTTTCAGATTAGAAATTGAATTATTTGCTGTGTAATCTGGAATTGTTTTAGACAAATAATTATTTCTCATTTAAAATGGTTATATTTTATTTGTTGGCCCTGTTATTGGATTCTCACACTGTTGCTTTCTTAAAGATGAATGAAAATACTATCTCAAGATCTATTAAGTGGAAATTTCCCCAAATATGTGCTACCACGCATCCAGTAGACTAGAAGACCAGGTAGATGGCAATTTTACTAAACTTGCCAGAGCTGGAAACTTTTCAACCTGTTCAGTTGTTCTCCATACAATCTGGATCTACACACCATTCTGAGGGAGATTTAATTACCAGATATGCTTGAAGGTAGAGAATTCTTGTCCGCTCAAGACCTACCATATCTGCATTATGGTTTGTTTTGGCCAGTAGACCTTTATGAGAATTTATTGTAGACATCTCATTAGTATTTTGGTGTGCTGTTCTTTACTGATGTTGAACTTTGTCAGTTGAAATAGAGACCATGTTAGGGCCTGAATGACAACAACTCTAATTAACCTGAACCACACTCTGGAACGCATTATAAGATAATGTTGCTGCGTAAATAAACTGCTTACATTTTTTTTCCCACTAATAAAATGATGGGCTCTCATCCAAATATGGTCTCCTGTCACTCCTCAGACATGCTAATTTTTGTTGTTATTATCATCCTTGCTGTTGAATCACCTGGGCCTTTGTCTTGACCTCCCTTTGCCCTCCCCCATTCATTGCCTGCACACATCTTTAAATTCTGCTGAAACGCAACCATCCTTGAACACCTGTGTGGAATGGTTTGCATATATAGTCTCTGCTTCAGCCTTTCGTTTCTGTTACAGATGTAGAATTTTTTTTTTCTTGAATATGTATTCTTTTCTCAACAACTGCTTTGCTAGAACACATGGTCTCTTTCTCGGGAAAGATTTTGTCCAGCCCTTTAAGTGTTCCATTTTGGCGACCTTTCACTATCCCACCTCCCTGATGAGGATCAGTCAGTGTCTATTGAATGAGGTTCATTGAGGAAGTCTAAGAGTTGTGATTTTCTATGTTGTTTATGTTACAGAAGATTTAAAAAAACAAAAAAGCAGCCCCAATTGCTTTTCTGTTGGAGCTATTCTGAGTGAGATTGTCAATCACCTTGGTGACTATGGGGCTTTTAAGCAATAGATGTACTCCTGTTTTCCCAAAGAACACAAGACAGTTGAATGGGCATGTAAAGGGAAGAATGAATGAAAGAACGAAACATACACACTAAGGGCTGGGGAGATAAGTTAGTGGCTTAAGCTCCAGTCTGGCAAGTGTAAGGTCATGAGTTTGACCTCCAGTTCAAAAAAAGAAAAAAAAAGCACAATAAGTAGTGGCTTATGATGAAGGACCAAACAAGGCCTTGTTATATGTATATTTTAAAGTAATGCTATGGATCTAGCAGTAATTTTACAAATCAATTAAAATTTGTCTTTTAGTGTTAATTGATTTTTAACACTTCCTGTACAAATCTGAATCTACACCATGATGTCATTTTATTTATAAGCTAGGCATTGCGAAACATGCTTGTACATGGGACGCTGAAGCAGGAAGACCACAAATTCAAAACCACCCAGCACCACTTGTAAGACTCTGTCTCAAAGTAAATTTTAAAAAAAGGGCTAGTGCTATAGTCCTGTGGTAGAGTACTGGCTTTATATATGTGAGGTCATGCATTCCATCCCCAGCTGGGCAATGAATGAATGAATGGATGAATGAATGAATGAACTAATGAATGAATTAAATCTTTAAGAACAAGTATCCTAAGTTCACTGATGGGGAAAGGGTAGTCAAAGAGATAACATAATTCTCATCTTGTTATACAGTTGTCAACATACAGAGTCAAGGTTTGGAAAATACGCATTTTCCAAGTGGAAATCTTGAACATTTTTCTCCTTCCTTCCTTCCTTCCTTCCTTCCTTCCTTCCTTCCTTCCTTCCTTCCTTCC
>NW_004524589.1:2378885-2403727 GCF_000260255.1 Octodon degus | reverse complement strand
TGTGTGTGTATTTGGTACAGGGTCTACAAGGTCGCACGGACTCACAGTGATTCTCCTGTTTTCAGCCCCCCAAACGCTAGGATTACAGGCGCACACCACAACCCCCAAGCTCAATTACCCTCTCTTCCTGCGCTGGGGGTGGGACTGGCACTTGAACAATTTTCTGTATATAAAGTTTGTTTTCTTTCCCCCCCTCATTTACTCTCTAGCAAAAGATTAAAACATTTTCTCAAGACTTTCTGGTTTTTTTGTTTTTTGGTACCAGAAATCAAACTCAGGTCTTCGTGCTTGGTGAGCTGTTGAGCTATATCCCCTGCCCCTAAAGGCAGGACTTTTGTTTTGTTTTTGTTTTTGTGTTTTGGAACCAGGAAATTTTCTCCTTCTGTAGGAGAATTTGACTTTTAGTTAATTTGGTGCCTCTGATCGCCTGATAATCGTACATGAGGTTACCAAGCAGTGTGACTTTTGCCATGACTGTATATGAGCTGTAAGTCACTTTTCAATACCTGACAGCGCTGCCACAATGTTAGCCTTCCCCAAGTGTGGTGTCTTGTAAACAGTATGCCTGGGAGTGTGTTGCTGAAAGTTTTGTGCATGGGATTGTGATAAGTTCAAGTCACTTTTAGGAAACTGATTGCCACCGGAGGTCATAAGGTTAGGTGAAAGAAATCAGGACAGCCTTACAAATTAAAAAGATAAATAATAGGAAACAGGGCTCTCAATCCTTGGCAAATGGCAAGAAGACCAAACGATGGAGGCGGGGGTGGGAGCAAGGGCAGGTAAGAAGAATTAAGATGTGTCATATACGAGTATCAGTTCTGTGCAATGAATCTAATCATTATGCATTATAAACATGCTCTAATAAAATAAAAATTAAAAGTATAAAAAAAGAAAATATATACAGTGTGGGCCCCCTCGAGGCATGGGGTCTGACCGCAGTGATTCCCACACCCCGTGGAATGTAGCTTTTCTCCCTGACATGCACAGTTGTGGGGATTGCTCTAGAGACTTCTGCAGGGAGCAGCACATGTTGGCAAGCTGTGGTTCTTTCCTGGGTCTCTTCTAAGTGTCTGGTATCAGGCAGAACTCAAGGTATGTGAACTGGAATGGTGAGCAGAACCTGAGTGCCCTTGAGCAAACTTCTAAATGAGCTTCCACACATGACAGTCTTCATGAATCAGTCTTAATGTTAACGGTCACTACCTTTATTAGATGTATTTTGGGCTTGAATTGAAAGATGCATTAGTTTATGTACTTTAATCAACTTTATGCCTCAAAATTACACATTTCTTTAATGGATTCCTATGCTCCACATGAAGCTTTTGAGTGCAATTTCTGTCATGAAGCATAGTTTCAATTTCATTATGGTTAAATATCTTCATAGCACCTGAAGATTTAATATGTGTTGTTCAAAAGAAGCAAGTTATAATTTTAGATTGGGGACTGGAGATTGAAATAAATATTTTATAATTAATTTTAAGAGCTACTTAGCTTTCTATAACACCATGTCTTCTTTTAAATACATGATGTTTTACACATTCACAGCAATCAGAACAAACAGAAAGATGAATGTGACATTCAGCAGTACACATAGCACCAGAGAAGGGCAGACATCGCATACAGATAGAAAGAAGAAGACTAAGCTGAACTAATAGAACCATTACTATGTAAAGTAAACTATCTTATGACAGCTTCTAATCAATCCAGTCGCACTATGCATGAGAAAGGCAGCTTCATTGAATTAAATGAAAACAAAACTTTGGTTTGGCTGTTGTAAATTGTCAAATAAAGTGATTGTAACATTCAAGTACTTCGATATTTCTTTTTCTTTTTTTTTTTTAATTTTATTTATTTATTTATTTTTGTGTGTGTGTGTGTGTGTGTGTGGCCAGCTCAGCCCACCAGGGGGCGGGGCTGGCTGGCATGTGGTGCTGGGGGATTGAACCGCGGTCCCTGTGCTTTGCTTAGCTTGTTCTAAGTAGGTGCTTTAGACCACTGAACCATCTCACCAGCCCATTGCCAGTGACATTAATTAGACGTTTTTGTTTTCTCAGAAGACAGAGTACTCAGCCTTATTTCTTCACTTTTTCCTGGCTCCTTTATATTACTAATCATCAGGGTAAATTAGACTGTGGTTCAAGGATTCTGAGAAAATGTAAAAATGGCTAGATTTTCATTATGGAGCTTTACTACAGACTATCAAAGCAATAACAATAGAGTTAGATGTTATATATTTTAATATTAATAAATGTAATGTAAATTAAAATTTCAAACTCATTCCACTATTATTTTATATAATTCTTAAAATAACCATTTACTCAAATGCATTCTTTTTATTGCCCTATTAAACTATGGATTTGAATAATTATATAGATAATGTGTGATTGTAAATATATTCAGGAAATAGAACTGGACAAAAATCTTCTGCTGTCTATGCATATCCTTTATAGATATTTTCCCCTCATCTGAACCGTGTTCTGTAATTTTCCTTTTTAAGAGTTTTTGCAGAAGGCAGATCTTCCTGTTTATAAAAACTAATGCATATTATTTTGCCTTGATGGATCATTCTGTTGATATCCTGTCTGCTTACTTCCAGCTTACAAAACTTTTCCCTATGTAGTATTCTAAAAATTTGGTTTTTCTGCATTTTTATGTTTATATGATTGGTCTGCTTTAGGGTAAAATTTGTATAATGTGTGAAGCTCAGACATAAGTTGGTTGTTTGTGTTGTTATTAAAATTGTATGTCAATGGGCAGGCCTTGCACAGTCCCTTCCTGAGATGCAATCCTTTCTCCATTCAATTGCTTTTGTATTTTCTCAGAAGTCCAATGACCTTGTTATGGGCTTCTTTCTGGATTCACTGTATTCTAGTCCTTTGGTCAACATATGAATCTTCTCACGTATTCCACATGATCTAGATTAGTGTAGCGTATAGTAAATACTAAACTTGGGTAGTTACTTCTATTTCTGCTTTTTTTTTTTTTTTGACAAGTACTTTAAATAATTCTAGGCGCTTCCCCTTTCAACATAAATTTTATCATCACCTTGTTATTTCTGATCCAAATTAATAAAAATCTCACTGAGATTTCTTCTCTTAGTGTTTAGTCTTCATCAGGTATGAGGACAGGTGTAGACTTTACGTGGATGCCATGCACAAGGTTGAAGAAGTTCTCTTCTATTTTTAGCCTGCTGGTTGAAGTTTGTTCCATCATTAATGGATTTTCCGTTTTCTCACGATTTTTTTTATCAACTGATGCCATAAACTTTCTTTTTGGATAGTTAATATGAACACTTACAAAAATTGAATTTCAGTATTGGGCTGGGTTTACATTACCAGCATGAAAGCCCCTTGATTGTGATTTTCTTATTTATATTGGACTAATTGGGCTTTTAGTTGTTGGAATTAATTTGTAATATTTTTGAGGATTTTGGTATCTGAGTTCATGGGGGATAGAATATGGTAATCTTTCTTTCTTTCTTTCTTTCTTTCTTTCTTTCTTTCTTTCTTTCTTTCTTTCTTTGGTAAAGGTCTCCCTACGTATTTAGGACTCATAGGGATCCTCACATCTCAGGCTCCATAGCACTGTGGATTACAGGTGTGTACCTCCACGCCTGGTTTCCCTAGCCGCCTTGTCCAGTGGCTGGCAGGGCATGCTGTGCCAGGAATCAAATCCGAGCCATTGTGTTTGATAGACAGACTCTTAGACTGCTGAACTATCTCCCTAGCCCCTCTATTGTTTTCTTTACAACAATTATGTTGATTTCTACTTTTGGTGTTTCTTATTGGTTAAGGAAGAGGTTTCAAGACTTTTTTTGTAATATAGCATTTAAGGGTACATTTTTCTCCTTTTTTTAGCTATATTGTATAGAATCCTAAGTACTGTATTTCCATTGGGAAAAAATAAAATAATTCCTCCTTTCCCTTGAGACACTCTGAGCAAAAGAATATTTAGAAATGTGCTGCCAACTTCAAGTTTGAGGGGAATTTTGTATTGTTTTTCTGTCTACAATACCTGGTTTAGTTCAGTTAGTCAGGGAGGATGCTATGTACTGTTCTTTATTTTATGACAGAATATGTGGTACATGGGGGAAAGTTCCGGGTAAATGTGAGTAGGATGCGTATTCTGCCGCTGTGGGCTTGAGTATAAGGTAAATACCGATTCGATTCATGTGATGGACGGTTATTTTTAGTTCCTCGCCATCGCTACCTATCATTGAAAGAGGAATATTGAAGCCCTCAACTGTAGATTTGCCTGTTTCTTTTTGTCAGGATTGTATGCAAGTAGGGCTGTTCTCATTTGATTTGTCTTGATGCACAGGCAACTAAGTTTTCTTGGTCTCTTGCTGTTTTATCATTATATAACCATCTTGTTAATATCCTTTTTTGTGCAGATGAGATTTTTTTCAATTTCATATGCTAAGTAGCTTTCTATTTTATCCTGGATGTTGTGAATATTACATGAGTCTCTGCATCTTATTTAGTTCTGGGGACAAGTGTAGGTCATTTCTAAGTTAGTGCTCACTTTGGTTAGGCTGAGGCTGCAGCTTTCCACCACTTTTGTGGGCTGCAGTCCTGAATGACCGTTGAAGTCTGTGTGGCCTTCTCTAGATCTGTCCCATGTACGTGTCACCCTGCACCATCTCTGCTTCTGTGTAGTGATCAGTCTGTTATTTCAGATCTCAAGGTTTCCTCTGGGATCAATGGGATTAAAATTACATATGTGTAGCTATAGGTGAACAAGGTGTTCATAAAGAGTTTGAGGTCATTTGTACTGTGTCCTCTTTCTCTACCATTTCAAGCCAAATCTTCCAATTGGCTGAACTTTACTTTCCCCCACAGCCAGGAGCTTTATTTACCACTCTCTGCCATGCATTGCTGCAAATATTCCAGGTTTTAGTGCTAAGCTTGTGAAGAAGGAGAGGAAATGAACAAACAAACAAACAAACAAACAAACAAGCTCGGCCCGAACTTCTTGGAATGCCCATGTGAGGAATTCTGTCCAGGACATGCAAAGTGGAAAGTGAACAACCACTGGCTTAGAAATCCAACCAAGTTTTCCACAATATCCAGAATAGCTGATCCTTCCATTCTGTCCAGATCTTATAGTTTTTTTGGCAGAAGAATTAGTGGTGGAAGGTGTTTGCTCTCGTAGTCCTTAGGGACTGAAATTTTCACTCTACTTTTAAACATGTTTTATCATGATTCTATTATTCGGTGAGTATGATTTAAATTAATACATTGTGAGTGCTATGATGATTGAAATACGTCAGAATGTACCAGCATTTTCATCATTATTTAATAACTCATATAACTAGAGAATTTATGATAAGCAACTCTTTGAATTTCTTACAACTTATGAGCATTAGTTTCTTAAAGTAGTTTTTCTTTTAAACTGTAACATAAATACTTTTTTTCTATTACATGATACTAGATACATAGTATCTTCAGTGCTTCATTTGCAATAAAGTACTCTTTGGTAGCATCTGTATGATTCAGTGAGAAATAAGGAGACCTTGTATATGTAAAACCCTATAAAAGTGATGAACTGAGCTCAGTGACAACTCAGTCAAGTATTACACTCTTAAACCAAATATGCAAAGAATCAACGATCTATGAATTTTGAAAAGGAAAGTAACCTGTTGAACTGTTTCTCTCACTGTGTTCAACAGAGTACTTAGGGAGAAAGAGATGAATTCATTTTTAATGCTAGGAAAATATAGTCATTAAAAAGCAGATAATATAAAATGCCAGAAATGCTTTTAACATCACAAGAAGTGCACTTCTTTCTTAAATAGCTCACTACTTTTGGAGATCTAGATATGCTGAGCTATTAAATATTAAAATAGAGGTTGCATTTTAAAATGCAGTGTTTCTTATCAGAAAAAAGAAGTTTGAACAAGCATTTCTTTTGTATAATTCATGATATTGCTAATAAGATAGTCTAGTGGAATTATTTGTTATGCTTTTGAGAATGACTATTTTTTTTCTTTAATGAGTATTCCCTTGTTCTTGTACAAAATTTGTATGAGTCCTTTTAAACTTCATAGGATAGTCACTTGGAATTTACTACTATCAATATTATTTCTCCATATTTTATGAGTGAATGCAACCAAACCAGAGCATTCGTATGAATTTTGCCAGGTTGCATTTTCTAGTAAATGAAAAATACATTTTAAATCACTGAAGCAAGAGAAAAATAAATGTTGTTAAGATTGGCCCTCTTAGCACTTATACACCATGATATTCTGAAGTGGAACTGAGTGTCCTTTATTTATGTATTTATTTCCTGGTAAACATCCTGACAAAGTAGATATGGCCATTGGTCGTAAAAGGATTGCTCTTCTTCTTTTTCTTCCCATGCTCTGTCATCCAAGGCTGTATTAGATGCTGCTTAGAGACAGTTGACTCATACCTTTCAGATATCAATTCAACTGCAGTATTCTGTGTCCTATATTGGTTCAGAAGGAAACACAATTTATATAAAAGTCATCCATATGACTTTGCTCCATTGTACTTCCGTTCTCTTGATAGATAAATTGCCTGACAAGTGTGCATTGCAAGAAATGATTTCCCAAACTGTATTTAGATAGCCATAGCATGTTTAAAACAGAAACAACCTTTCAAGGCAAGTTGGTTAGTGCTTTTAACACAGTGAGCTTTTAAAATTATTTGTGCAATGTTAAATAATAAATTTATATTTTCAAAGAGAAAATATCTGAATGTAGTCACTCACATTATGTGGATAACATACAAATATAGAGATTAAAAAATTAAGGATACCCACATATAAGAAAGTGATTATGGAAACATGATTAATTTCCAAAGACCTATTTCATTAATATAAGGAATATTTTAGAACATAAAGACACTCCTGTTAGCATGATTCAGTAATCTACAGGGATTTCTAAATGAACTGAAATAAATATTATTTATTATATAGTAGTGAACTATATTTAAATATTCTAAGTTAAGTCTGGATGCATGACATCTCAGTTTTGCTCTGGCTGGCTATAAATATTACTGGGAAATGTGTGATTCACTTCCAAGGAGTTCATATGTAACATTACTTACATTAAAATATATTTTTATTTATAAAAAGCAAATGTGTTATTTTAGAATGTCCTGGGTTTTGAACTGTGAATTTAATATTCTTGGACAACAAGAGTGTTTATAAACACACATAATTAAAGACATTTTTCATTTATTCAGAATATGGAGCTGCTGACATTCTAAACACAAGCTAACCATTAATTGCTTGAATGTAGAAATGAAGATTTCTCTTGACTGCAGGTGAATGGAGAGGAGTTTCTGTCCAGATTACATTTTGTATCTCTCATCTGTTTCTGGTAGGTAAAGATACTTTTATGGTATTTAAATAAGTTTCCATGCTTTTGAAGAAAACCAAAGAGAAGGATTGGATTGGTTAGTTCCTATGGTACATAACAGAACTGTTGAAATCCAGGTAGCTATCATGAGTACATGTGGAAATTATCTGCTTTTGTAAAAAACAAGGAAGTATATAATCAGAGGAGCATTTACACATAATCCGCAGTGCTGAGAATTAGTAGCATTTTAAGAACAATTGTCATGTATGCAGGTAAGAATGGAAACATAAGTGAAATTGGCATAAAGTTATTTTTCTCTAAGGATGCTCGTATTTAAGAGTGGCTTTAATTACTTTTCCTTAACTATCTGTTTCTTAGACACAGAGTAAGTGCAGTCTTAACAGCAGGGGTTCTTTTTCATGTAAGGAGAATTATATGAAGCTCTTCAATCTTATCACATTACTGTACATGAGTCACTTAAAATTATGAATATGTAAGATATTTAGCGGTACTTGGATTGTCTTTTTTAAGTACATACTTTTAAAATTATATTTTTAATGAAAGCTGTTAATGTAAAGAAAACAGTAATTGATCATATCAAGGATATTTATTATGGGATTGATGTTGGAAAGGGAATCTGGAAAAGAAAGGATTTCACTTTTTGGAAAATTCAACTTCAATATTATAACATCTATAATGTTAGACACCTGGACTTCTGGTTTTAATCTGATTTTTGGCACAGATCTGGTTTCCTATATAAAAATCAATATTAGCTGTTTTGTAGGCATATGTTTCTTCCTTTTGTCCACTCGGCCTGATAAGGAGCTTGACATGCAAACTGTGTCTCAAAAGTAGTGTTAAATGAAGGACTATCTGAGAACCATGCTTATAAATCAGTCTCAGGCAAAGTAGAGTGAATCATTTTACCAGGGTCATATGAACACATCTAGTTTGCTGAATACACAGTAAGATGTTCATGATTGCATAAAGAAATGCTACAGCTAGGCACAGTCATTCGAGGCAGTCCTCCTTCCTCAGAGTGATTATATGGATGTTCCGGACCTATAACACAGGAGGAATTTTAGGGGGACATCAGCTGGTTTTGACAGTGATCTATGTGGTAATGGTGGTGGTGACATAAGGGAGATGTTTCTAGAAAAATAGCTCATGAAATCATGTTACATTTCTTTGAAATATTCAATGAGAACATGATAAGTCTCCGTGAAGTATACCTAAATGTGGAGGAGAATCCTCCAAAGTTTTCACAATTGTGCATGCCAGTTTATTCCACTGTTACTTTAAGCACAAACAATACAGTCATAAATAATCTTCGAAACACTGCTTAGGACTCCTCAAACCTAGGTATGTTTAGTCTGTGTAGAAAGAAATAACTACAAAAAAAAAATTTATATAGCTGAACCCAGAGTGTGTATTCAAAGTGGTTAGGATAGATATATAGTTACATTCTCGTAATGAATAGAGGGATTTGCTCTAATGGTGTTTGTAAATAAGATGTCAAGTCTACATCTTGTACGGCAATTAACCACTAGAAAGAATGTATGCAATGTGTTAATTATTGAAACTGTCCTAACAATTTGGTTTGAAACTGTCTCATTGCTATTTGTTTTTCAATAAAATTAAAAAAAAAAAAAAAAGAACCCAGAGTGGTAATCAGAAAGTTGGAATTTTCCTTTCCGGACTGTAGCTTAAGCTGTGGACTAAGCAAACCATGAAGAATTGTTTGCCTGGAGCATAAAGTAGGTGACATCTATGCTTTGAAGAATAGAACTTGCAGCCAGAAAAAAACACTTCATTTTTACACTGAACACATCAGTGAGCAAGAAGAGTGAAATAGCAGTATATATCAGGACTCTGTTGCAAATTTTAAATAGTAAACCCATGAATAGCTCCCTTTCGAAAATGTAAGAACCAGTGTCCAAAAGTCACAGGCTGATGGATGAATGGTGTGATCAATTAGACAAATGAAGTCTGATTTTGATCTTGGAAGCCAACATACAAGCACAAAAAAAAAAAAAAAATGACTGAGCAACATCATACATGATATGACTACAGAAAACTCAAGGAGCATCTAAGAAGTTTAAGATAAAAGTTTTGGTAAGACAAACAAATGAGGTCATTGTTTGACAGATGGTTAGAGAGAGAGTGACAACTTGGAACTGGCCCAGATTTGGGAATCAGCCCTGGCTGTAGGATCTGAGCAAATTTCTTAATTTCACTGGGCTCCGTAACTATATTAGCTACTCTATGGAGTTGATAAAAATATCAGCGATAATACAGGTATGCCTAGCATTTAGCAGATATTTAATGAAATCTCATCATGACTACAGTTGATGTGACTCATTGCCCTACTATACTGGCACTCTGAAAGTGACCAAGATTACAGTTGATAGTCCTAGATAGAGCTGGGCAAAGGTAGACTGAATGTAAACCTTCTGGAAAACAATACCTCTATGTCTGGAGGAACAAAACCATACTTAAATCTAATGGATTATCCAGAATAAATAAAGGGAGGAAGTCTTTAAAAAAAAATAAATAAAAGACATTCAGTTTACATCTCTGGATAGCCATTGCTTCATTGGGAACTTTCGGTAAATGATTGCTGTCAAAATGTAGGTTTAATTGACCAAATACTTGCCAACGATCTACTTTGCATCCATGGGTTTTATTCGGGGTGGGGGGTGGTATCAGAAATCGAACTCAGGACTTCGCTCTTGCCAGGAAGATCCTTATGCCACTGAGCTATATCCCAAGCTCTACTTTTGCATCTAAATATCTGCTTAGAGCTGTGTTACCTCTAGGACCACTTGTCATCAATAGTTCTGTGATTTGGGGATCACTACAAGAGATGTTTCATGTGGAAGACTAAAAGTTACATGAACAATTTTCTTACAGCTCAGTGTTCTAGACTAAAACAATGATTTATTTCCCAAGGAGAATGAGGCACAGACAGCCCGGGCCAAGTTTCTCTGGTTTGATTTATTTTGGAAACAGAAATACATAAGGCAAGGGACTAGATGGGAGAATCTGAGCCGTCAGTACTGGAAATTGAAATTTACAGCAGAAGATAAGAGTTGCATTTTGGAAACATTGATAAGAGAATGTCAAATTGTACATTGCTTATGAGACAATTTGGTGACTTTGGCAATGTACACATTATTTCTCATTTCTGATAAGCAGTATTCCTCCTATTTCCACCTGTGACTTTTGTCACTGTATCGTCAAGGGACATTAATGCTTAAATGAGAACTAATTAACATTTAAACTGTAATATACACACATCAATTTAGGCGAGTATGTTCGTTTAATATTGCTCTCAGTGCTCCATGGCAAGACACTACGGTGATTACTTGCACTTCTTTAAAGGGTATGCTTTCGAGATGTTTCATTACATTTAGTGGTTCTTACAATAATGGTTATTTGTTCTATTTTTACTGACTAAATCTGATGAAATGTAAGGTGGATATAAATGGGTCTGGCAGGGCAATTTTATCTTTCAAAATGTGTGGGGACACAGCATGATTTGTTTGACAAAACAGCTTTATCATGAAATATTTTCACACAAAATTAGGCTTACTATATGGAAGTACATGGTGTGTGGTTTCGGTATGTCCACAAAATTGTGCTTTGGTTGCTGTAATCTAGTCCCAGAACATTTTTCATCACCCTCAAAGAAACCCCATATGCATTAGCAGTTGCTTTCACTCACCTGCTTCCTCCTGCCTTCGGCTAACGTTCATCTGTTTCCATCTCTATGAATTTGTTCTGTACGTTTTGTGTAAATGGCACTTTTTGCTTTACTTGTGCTGCAGAAAATCATAATGCTATTCCTTTTTATTGCTTAATAATATTCCATTTTATGGCTATGTCACTTTTAATTTATCTGATCACTTATTGGCAGCTCTGTCTACTCTTTTTCTGCTAAGATTAAATTGAATGGGAATAATTTGCATACAATTTTATGCTCACACAGGCTTTTTTCTTCTTGGTCATACACTTATGAGTCAAAATGCTAGATAGTGTGATAATTCTGTATTTAGCTGTTTCAGAAACCTCTAGATTGTTTTCTAAAGCAGTGTTGCAACTACCTTGTGCTTCTTGCAATATTTGGGTGTGCCATTTCTCCACAGTTGCAAAAATGCTTGTTATTATTTGACCTTTTAATGACAACACCCCAATGTTTAAAAAGGGGTATCTTCTTGTGGGTTTTTTTTTTTTTGTGTGTGTGTGTGTGTGTGTGTGTGTGTGTGGCCAGTTCAGCCCACCAGGGGGTGGAGCTGGCTGGCATGTGGTGCTGGGGGATTGAACCGTGGTCCCTTTGCTTTGCTAAGTTTGTTCTAAGTAGGTGCTTTAGACCACTGAGCCATCTCACCAGCCCCCTTCTTGTGGTTTTGATTTGCATTTCTGTAGGCCAAAGATAGTGAGTTTATTTACATGTATTTATTGATGATTTGTATAACTTCTTTGAAGATATGTTTATTTAGATCTTTGACCCATTTTTAAGTTAATGATTCATATTTTTACCGAGGTGTTATACAAATTATATAATTTGAATGTGGGCCTCTTACTGGTTTAATGTATGCGAATACCTTCTCCTATGCTATGGACTGTCTTTTCATTTCTAATGGTTTCTTTCTATGTGCAGTAATTTGGAAAATTTAATGAAGTCTTTAATATATAAAATTTTTATTACTTTTATATTTGATATCTTTTCCAAGAAATTACTGCCTAACTCCTAAATCATGGGTCCTTTTATGTTTCCTTCTAAGAGTAATATAGGTTCAGCTCTTAAAATTTTGTCTCAGAACCTCTTTCTACTGACAGATCCTTTGAGGTACTTTTTGTTGTTTTGCAAAGGGGGCATCTAATATTCTTCTTTTGTGTGTGGATAATCTGCTGTGCTAGCACCATTTGTTGAAAGTACTGTATTGGCCTCACTAAATGGCCTTGATGAAGTTGGCTCTATGGGCAAGGATTTATTCTGGACTCTCAGTTCTATTATAGAATTGCCTTTGTTCATTACCATAACGTTGCCATATTGTCTTCATCTCTGTGGTTTCATACTAAGACTTGAAATTGTGAAATGTCAATCCTACAACTCTGTACTTACTTTTAAAATCATTCTGGCTGTTCAGGTTGCTTGCAGTTCCCTGTAAACTGCGATCTATCACAGGATGAATGTTTGAGTGTTGACAGCTCAAATTATTAAGTATGGCCATTCATAAATGTGAAATGGATTTCTGTTTATTTAAAAATGTTGATATCTTTCAATAATATTTTACAGTGTGGAGAAAACTTACAATGTTATTGTTGTGTTTACACCTATATATTTAATTTTTAAATTTATTCTCAGTTTGCTCATTGTTAGTGTGTAGAAATCATAAAGTGGTTTTGCATGTCAATTGTGTAGACTGCAAATCTGCTGAGCTTGTTTATTAGTTCAATTTTTTAAATGTTTCTTTAGGATTTCTTATCTAGAAGATCACCTTTGAACATATCTCTCTTTCCAATTTCAGTGCCTTTTATTTCTTTTCCTTCTTTAATTGCCCTCGTAATAGTATGATTAAAAACCAAATTAACTTACCAAAGGTAAGATAAAAATTAAATGATTGTGTTAATTTGAAAATCTTCTCTTAATTTGAAAATCTCCTCATAGAGAACTGTATAATAAAATACAATGAATTTCATGTGAATGAAACTTTATATGAAAGAAATAAAAATTAACCCCTATTATCAGGAAATCCAATTAAATTTAGAGGATGTTAGTTTCAGTATATAGTCTTTGGCTTGAACTGCAGAGTGATGTCCCCAAAGTCTCAGTGAGTTCCTGAAACCATACCGTGTTGAACCCCCGGCCTAAGCGTTATAATATTGGCAGAGTTGGTCTGATAGCCACAACACATGCCCGTGGGTGCCAGGTTCTTCAGTGTGGATATGCAGCACTCAGTGCTGATTCATAGCCTGAGTGGGAGAAGTGAGTCTGTGCAAGACTCTATCCCAATAACTATGTGCAGTTGAAAACTCATGAATTGCTTAATCCTGGAATTTTCCACTTAAGATTCCGACTATGATTGGCCATGGATTATTTAAGCCACAGAAAATGAAATACTGTATTTGCTTCACAGGCCTAAATGAAGGACTAAGAAATCACTTCTTGAGAAATGTAAAGCAAAGCTGAAACTCAGAAAGCAAGCAATAAAACTCTAGGGGGCATGACATGTTTCCAGTGTCTTGTGATTCAAGTTGGGCTTCCAGTTTTATGTGAATACAAATGTGAAAATGAACTTTAGCTTTATTGCAGAGTTTAAAAAAATCTTTGTTAAAGGAAAATATAGACCACAAATAAAAAGTACTCTACAGTAAAAATAAAAAAATAAAAAGTACTCCACAGTGACAGTGTTGGGCTTTTCTGATAGCAAAGAATGTTTCTTTTCTTTTTTTATTTTACATAATTTAGAATATAGAAATTTTCTAATTGTTTTCTTACCCTGTGTTCATAAGATTCAGTTTTGAAACATCCTACTTGGCAGTTCCTAACCACTTTTGTTTACTTTGATAATCCAAGATTCATTACAAATATTAGGGTATCCTTGAGTGACCAACAGCCCAAGGCTTTGGCCTAGTGAGACTGTAACACATGTAGCACCAGACAAGGGAATCTGGACATTTTTTACAGTGTGCATGGATCTGGAAGAATTATGCTAAAAGAAATGCCATAGATGCATTCAAAGTTTTTTAAGTAAAATGCATAGGCATAAGGAATATATGTAGACATATATTCAATGTTTTTTTTTTTAAAGTAAAATATACTCACACACAAAACAAAGTGTTGGTTCTCAAGGTGAAGGTGGAAGGGGCAGAGTGCTGAGTAGCAAACACACAGAGTATGTCCACAGAGTGTAAAGCGGAGTGTACAGCAAGAGCACTCATGTGCCAATAGTATGAGTGGTCAGGAATTTTTCTGAGGAAGTCATAGTTGCTCTTGCTATGAGGTAAGTACAAAACTAGGTGTCATGATGCATGTATTAATTTGTCCTATCCAAATAACTTGCCACAAAGGCCGGCAAGATAGCTCAGTAGGCTAAGCACATGCTTAGGCAAACGCAGGGACTGGGGTTCAATCTGAGATCCCACACAGCATGCTCCTGCTCCCAGGGCACGCCGAGCAGGCGACCACATCTGGGCGTGGCGGCACATGTCTGTAATCCCAGCACCAGGGAAGCTGAAAAAAGGAGGATCACTAGGAGTCCGAGCTGCATAGTGAGACCCTGTATCAGATACATAAATGAAAGGGAAAAAAATAACAACTTGGTGCATATATTCTTACCTTAAATATACACAACAAAATATGTTTCCAGAAGAGAGCCCCTTGCTCTGGCTCAGTGAACACTGGGAAGGACCACTCCGATACCAGTCACAGATTTTCAGACTGGCAAGCAGGTGTAGTTTGCGCCTTTCAGGTCTGGCTATTGTTTTGCTGAACATTTTCAGTGTGTGGCCTTCATCTTCTGCAGGCAGAGACACTGAGGTATGCATTTAGTTTACTTTCTCACAGCCTAATACTGGAGTCCTGCCTTCCTCAGGCTCTACCATTTCTCAGGAATCTGGACAAACTCTTTGAGCTTTATCTTTGAATTATTGTCACTTCTGCCACTTTGCTGGCTCTGGGAAATAACCTCTATGATGGACTATGCAGGCCAGTATCAGCATAGCAATCACGTGCATGCTCTACTGTTGCTTGTGAGACATAAACTTTTTTTTTAACTACTCATCATTCTTGTAGTCATAGTCCTGAAAAAGATGCAGATTTGTAAAAAAAAAAAAGAAAAAAAAACAAAACAAACAAACAAAAAAAACTAATAATAAAAAATTGTTTAAATGTACAAGAGATTTTGGTGCTTGTACATTCAAGGTTTATCTACTTGTGCCTACTTGCACAAGGATTTTCTGAGTATTCTCTCAGGACTTGAGCTGAGTTACTTCTTATATCATTGTCATTCATTTAATAATCAGTGCCATTCATGGTCCCATAGGGGACTTTCATCACTTTATGAGTTAAATTGTTTTTAGTTCTCTGACTAGTTTTCTTACAGATATGGTCTTGGTTGTTGTTGCTAGGACAAAATACCCAACGCCCACATGTTAAAAGCCATAAAGGTTTATTTTAGCTCATAGATTATAGCCGTTTCTGTCCTTGGTCAGCAGGCTCTAAGCAAGGACACCAGGGCAGCAAAGAAGTGGGGTCCATGCTGTGAAAGGTAAGATGCACAAGAGGAGAGCCTTCCTTTCCCTTTTGATCCCATCCAAGCTTATTGGTTGGTGACCACTCACACCCAGAGTGGGCTTTCCCATTGTTCACACTCAGAACTTTGCGAAACCGATCAGTGAACTAATCCAGTGACTGTGTACCCTTAATCTAGCATCACAGACCCCTGATGAAGCCCGCTCACAAAAGCTGAGTACATGATACTTTGTGGGGACATCTACATGTAAGCCAAAACAGGTACCTTAGTTAAAGAAGTATCAATGTACCTCGTAAAATACATCCTTGCTATTTTTCATAACCTTACAGAAATCTGTTTGACAAAAGTCTAGATATTGTGAAAGAGTTTTCACTCTAAAAATAGACTGAAACTTTCTTTTAGTCACATTGAGGTTTCTTATTTAGAGTGATTATCTTCAAGTTTCTCTAAAACCATAATCTTCCATTGTCATCATTTTAAGAATTTCTTCCTCCTTTTCAAGCTTTATATTCCTTGTTACATTATTTGGAGTCACCACTTTATTAAAAAAAAAAAAAACAGTTAATCTTTGTCTTTGAAAATGATCTCAATATTATTCAATCTTTTAAAATCTATGTACTGGAAAATACATATTGATAAATGATAGTGAATTATAAATAACTCTTATAGAAACTCAAAATGCCATGGCATTGCCAGTTCTGTGTCAGTGTAGCTTGGCAATTACAGAACTACTGTGGAGTTCTGCTTTAATTTTAAACACTTATCAGTATTTAATAAACACACATTGAGGGTTGTTCTTAACAAGCTGATAAATTAGTGGTATAGTTGAACAAGAGGATGAATCAAAGAGGAAAAGCAGTGTAGGAAAGTCTACGTAGACTTCAGTGCTTGGTGCCCTGACAGGGCATGGGATCGTGGCCCACCTGGGTGTGACAGCAGGAGCAGTGTTGAGAGGCTTCGCGAAGGGGAGACTGGGTTCATGGAGACTGGCTTTCAGAAGAGGTTAGAAAAGGCAAGTGACAGGTTATAGAGGAACCCTCATTATGAGGCTTTCATGTGCTCATTTTGAAGTTTTACTTTAGGAAGGTGAAAAGAGGAGCAAGGGTGGGGGAGGTGCACCGAGATGTGAGATGGGGAGATGTGTGCTCAGCTCTCTGAAGGTGCAAAACAAAGATTCATATTCTTCAGAAAAGGGAACTTATTACATGACTGTTCACCTCAGATTTTGGAGACCATTGTGATGTATATTGTTTCTTCTCCCCCCCCCCTTTTTTTAACCATTATTAGCTTTCCAATAGTCAATGAATTCCTGAAATAACCTTGATTTTGTTCACTCTCATACTTATTTTAGACAAGTTGCAAATGGGTCCAGGAGGCAGACATTTGCTTGGTTGTAGAACAAGCAAAACAAAACTCGGGTTCCTTGTAGAATCCAGCATGTGGACAGCAATGCCAGGAATGGACATAGTGTTAAGGAAAGAGGAGGTACTCTTCGGGGTATTGACTGGAGGTGGAGGAAGAAGTTGAGAATTAATTTTTGTACTGTCAGTTTGAGATTTGTGCAGTTTTCTCTATGTCTAGCTAACTCTCCAAGTATCTATGGCATATGGCAATTAAGTGGTCTGAGTGGCTCAACAGGAATAATTTCAGTTGGATACACCTGAGTTGAAATAGGAATGGAAGGCAACAAAATGTCACAGTGTCACAGGAAGTCACTTTTTAAGGAACTACATTTGAAAAGAGAGGGGGGAGGAGAAGGGAGAAGTAGAGAGAGAGAAGAGAGAGAGAGAGAGAGAGAGAGAGAGAGAGAGCGCAACAGATACTCCCTTGTTAATGAGCTGCAAGTATGAAGGAAACTTTATTTCAAACTTTAAGCATGTTTCTATATTCACATTTGCCAACTGTGTTTATGAAATACTAATAGGTTCTGCATGAAGTAATTATTTTCCAACAAATAAACTTTTAAATGCTCTAGTTTCGGAAAAAAAATAAAGAAATTTTGAGCATGTGAGACCCTTTAAGATGCTAAATTATGTTGCATGTTTCCAAACGAAATACATCACACTGTGATTCCCAACCTTATTTGGCAACTGACTGCTCTTTTCAAAGATCTATTAACTGCACTACACAAGAGACCATAACAAAGTCAAACGACCTGGTATAATTTTGGGGTAAGACACTAACTAGTTTAATGATCTGACACGTGCTCCATAAGTTGATGAGCAGATTTGCCTCGTCTGTGAAATGGAAATGATACACACACTTAGTGCAAGACTGCTGCTCAGCAGTTTGCACACCTTCAGTCACACACCTCACTTGCATCTCATGGCCCAGGCCCCTCCAGACAGTGTTAAATATATCAACTGTCACTTCCTCCAACCCTCACCATGCTAGAATGAGGATTAGAAGCACTCCTGGTGCAGGACTGCTGGTTGATGTCTGGTAGTCCTATTTCATGATTATTGATTTACTAATATTGTTAGTGCTGCCACACAAGAGAGCCCATTTAGAAACACTCCCACCATTTGTAAAAGACAGGCAATGAAGTGGGCAAAAGAGGGAGGACTCCTGGCTGGGGTGTCAGCTGCTGGTTGCACAAGAATAAATGCCAGGGTGTCTGTCACAAAAGAACTGTTGAAGCTGGAATGCTGGACATAGAACTATGGTGAGAGAGGGGAGAATATGAGAAAGAGGTAGGAGTGGAAGAAGAATAAAATTCTTGAGTGAACAGAATTTGCACAAATCCATTGAATCCCTGGGCCAAACACATTGGGTTGCTTTTTTGTGTCTACATCACTTGTAATTGAACATCATGGTGATGTCTAGACAGCAGTGGAAGGCATTTAAAAAGGAGTTATATTTGCCTTATTTTGGAGAAAGACAGTAAAGTCTGAAATCCATGTATCCTGGAAGAATGATAGTAGTCATTTAAAAGTTACCAAAAAAAAAAAAATTAAATGAAATTTAAATTGTTTACCAATTTCTTTTTATTACAGAGTGTAGAGACTAAGTTCTATAATTCCTCTTAAACTCATTAAAGACTTTTACAATCTCTCTCTCTCTCTCTCTCTCTCTCTCTCTCTCTCTCTCTCTCTCGGCATATCGGTGATTATAGTTCATATATTGTACTTCTGCTTTACCTATGTTTTAAAATTGAAACACCACTGTCCTCCTGAATCACATGTATCTAGTGTTATCCTAAGCTTCAAAAGTTGGCACTTATACTTAACCCTGTAGAGACAGAACAACCCATTCTACTGGGGGGTGGATGGACTTCGGAGCCAGACCGTCTGGCTCTGTCACTGACAGGCTCTGTGTCCTTGGGCAATGTACTTGACCTCTCTGTGTTTCAGCTTCTTCATTTGTAAAAGTTAATGGTGATTCTAAATTATTTTATGTAGCTACTGTGAAGACTTAATGAGTAAACGTGTGTAGTGCACGAAAAAGCATGCCTGGCTCAAATGCTTTTGTGTAAATAGTATACATTGAATATAATCAATAAAAGATAGGGTCTGTTGGGAAGGAAACCTCGGCTTTCTCACATTTGCTTTCTGACCTGAGCATTGCTTGGCCATTTGAAGTAACCTGTTTTGAAACTGTCTTATTGCCATTTCTTTCTCAATAAAATTCATTAAACTTAAAAATAAATAAATAAAGATAAAAAATAAGATAAAAGAGGGATCAAGTAGACTTAGATTTCCCAATCTGATCATAATGAGAGAGAGAGACGGAGGGAGGGAGGGAGGGAGGGAAGGAGAGACAGACAGACAGACAGACAGACAGACAGACAGACAGACAGACAGACTGTGGATACCATGCCAAGCTGAGTTTCTCTTCAAGTGCTGGTGACGTGTTAATGTGAGGAGGGCTGTAGTAGTTTGTGAAATAGTGACCTGAAGCCTCTAAACTTTCTAACATGTCTGTCTGTGGTTGACTCTGTCTGCCTTTTTACGAGTAAAAGACTAAAACAACACAAATCTAGGTTCTGTTCGTGAGAGATGAGTGTGTAATGTCTCACTTCCCTCTCTGGCTGCGAGGTGGTCTGCATTCATTTTCCACTGTGGTCACTCACGTGCATACAGAAGTAACTCTATTTTCTTTTTCATTGTGTGTTGAGACTTGTCACCCGTGTTGTATACGTAGCCCACTCCTAGCTCTAGGAGCAGCCAGGGGTAGGTCATAAAATAAAGGATTAGAGAGCAGAGATATTAGCGAAATAGAAGCCTCAGCACTTCTCTCTGTATTTAACTCAGAGACGATGAGGTCTGCCTGGGGAGCTAATGCTACTTAACTGTGTTTGGGCAGAAAGCCAAAAGGAAATTGTATTTCAAAATGAGAAGGTCTGGCATTCCATATGTTGGATAATCCTGGTCATTTAACAGGGATGTATGGCCATTTCATGCAAAAGATAAAAGACCAAAAATCAACTTTTACATTAAAGAGCACAGTGTTGACACAGTGTGAATCTGAAGGACAATGCATAGCATATCAAGTCCTTAAATTATTCAGCTAAAAATAGTTGAGAAACGGAATTGGTATCACTGACTACAGAGGAAGTTCTGTATGAGCTTAATTTATACTTTTCATTTTCTGAACCATAGAACTGGTAATGAGGATGATGACAAATGGATGAATCAAAGGTCATTGCAGAGGTCTCTTATGCATTTCAGAAAGACATAGCTGTCCTTAAATCTAGGGATTTTTCGTGTAGTTCAAAGCATGTTCGCATAAAGAAGGCACCTTTGGAAGGTAAGGGGTAGTTAAACCTATTGTTTTAGATTTGTTGCAGTATTCTGAACTCAAGTTTGTACCTTTGCTGTGTGGGTTAGAAAAGGGGGGTCACTTTCTATGCAGTAGAAGCTGAAAGCTTCAGCCAGTCATCCATGTAGCCCTTCCTTTAGGACGGTTCCCAGTTATGCCATCCCACCTGCTGCCGCCACCTCCTTTCCAAATTTGACCCTTTGTTTCTCCTTATTTTCTTTAGTGTGAGTTCCCCTGAGCCAGCACATGCACTGTGCAGTTAATGGCACATATTGTCCTGTTTCATCTTGGTGTAATTTTTTAATTTCTGGTTCTTTTCTGTTAATTATTGAACCCAACAACTTTCATTGCATTCACACAACACAGTCATGCTGCCTTTTCCATTTCAAGTGTGCTGGTTGACTTTTAGGTATACTTACAAACAGCGGAGGATGATGTTGAGAACGTTGTATCATCTATTCATTCTCTATAGTAGCCCTGGATCCTACTCCTTGATTTATCATCATTACCAGTCAGACAGTGCCTCAAACTCCTGATCACATTCTTTTCTGAAATTCTTAAGTTAAATTATTTGGTCAGATTCCAAATAAAAATCATTCATAGAATTTAGAGTGGATTATCTGAATTTCTCTTGAAGAAAAACTTGTGTTTAAGTTTTAGTTTTTACTCATTCATGTGCTTTTTTAATCAGCCGCTATTTTTCTATCCTAGAAGTATATATAGTTTATACAAGTGAAGCATTTATAGCTCTGTTCTAGTAATTCATTTGTATACATGGAGTAGAAATTTCTACACACTTCAAGGATGAAGATTGCTACAATTTGCAGCAAAATATACTTTTCAGCAAAGTCATTGCCCCATGTACCTTCTATAGGATCCTGAGGACGTGACTTCTTGATTTTAAGATAAGAAAACTCTTTCCAATTGGCTTCATTTGTTAAAGATTCAAATTCACACAAAGGTACAAGGTTCTGTTAGCAAAAGGACATTAGTAAGGACATGACAAAGCTATTCGAGCACCGCTGGATACCTAGTCGCCTTCTCAAGGTGGTCAGTCAACTCCTGGTGCCCCTGGGAACATCCTGAAAGCTGACTGCCTTAGGGCCCGAAGCCCCCTCGAGGCTAATACCAGGGATTGTGTAGGCAGCAGGCGGAAGGGCATAGAGCAGTTGGCTGAGGAGGCTCTTGTGCCTAGTTATGGCACAGGCTTCTATGTGAGGGAGTCTGAGTACGGGAGAGAAGCCTGGGAGTGCTTAGGGGATGTGATGGGGACAGTGGAAGCATGCAGATAGCTGATGTCCTCAGGCAACACTGGCCTTAAGCTTAGGGGCAGAAAGGGAGAGAGAGACAGAGAGAGAGGGAGAGACAGAGACAGAGACAGAGACGGAGAGAGGGAGAGAGGAAGGGAGAAGGGGAGGAGAGGGAAGGGAAGCGAGAAGAGAAGGAGGCAAGAAAGGAGCGAGCAAGCAAGAAAACAAATTTTATTTTTAGATAGTGTTTGTTATTCACTTTCTAATTTTGTTCAAGTTTTCTAGCTCAGACAAAACTTCCCTCTCTTGGGTTAACAAATCAAATGTGATTTAATAGAACTTTTAATGTGGTGAAAGAAAACTGCTTTTTCAGTTTCAAGGTGTATGCAAGGATGCATATGCTTCTGAATGTACGTCCTTCACTTCAGATCTGAATGAAAACCCTGTAGAGTCTTCATACTTTTAATTTTTTTTTATTTTTTAAAGAGAGTACAAATTAGAATTAAACAGAAAAAGTTAAAAGTGATACAGAATTTCACTTAACAAGGTAACATAAATTTGACAGTATTCGTTGTAATACAGTGTTGTTTTCCAACCACTTTATATTACCAGATATATGTGTGTAAAATAGAAGAAGAAATAAAACAAGAAAGAAACATAAAGAAATTAAGAAGAGAAAAAGCATAAATTGAAGAAAGGAGATGAAACAAATTAAAGCATTAACTGCCTAGACCAGCAGAAATTCACAATACAATTGTCTAAACCATCCTGCTTACATACAGAGATGAATCTCTTTCCCTCATTCCATCTCCTGTCCTTCTCCTCAACTCAGTGACTCTTTCCTTTTGAATAAGTTCATTCCTTTTCTCCAGTACTATTGTATCTTCGGATTCAATTTTTCTCTTTCATGTTCTCACACTAAGGAGACAATACAATGTTTGCACATGCAGGTCTGATTTATTTCACTTAAGAGTACATTCTCTAGTTGCTCCATTTACCAACAAAAGACTCAATTTTATCCTGGCTTATATCTTACTAATACTCCATTGTGTGAAATTACCACATGTTCTTTATCCATTCTTCAGTTGATGGGCATCTGTTTTGTTTCCAGGATTTAGCTGTCACAAATTGTGCTGCTATAAACATGGGTGCACCTACATCTCTGTAGTATGAGGTTTTCAGGTCTTCTGGAAAAATATCCAGGAGGGAAATAGGTGGCTTAAATGGGTCCTCCAATCCTAGCTTTTAAAGAAATCTCCACACTGATCTCCATAGTAGCTGTACCAGTGTTCACTCCTGCCAACAGTGCAGAAGGGCTCCTCTTTCGTCACAGCCTCTCCAGCATTTGTTATTTGCTGACTTCTTAATGTTACCCATTCAATCTGGAGTGAGATGGAATCTCAGTGTTGTTTTAATTTGCATGTTTTGAATGACCAATAATGTTGAACATTTTTTCATATTTTGATTTGCCATTAGTATTTCTTCCTCTGAAAAGTGTATATTCATCTCAGATGCCCATTTTTGGATTGGGTCTTTGAATTTCAGGGGTGGCTAATTTTTTTTTCTTTTTTAGTTCTTTATATGTTCTAGATAGAAAGCCTTTGTCAGAGGAATAGTTGGCTACAATTTTTTCCCTGATGAAGCCTCAGACTGCCTCTCCGTAGGGCCTGGCCACTCCTTAGCATCCACCCAGAGTGCTTTGTTCTTGTTGCTCTCCATCCTGCCCGTGCCCCATGATATTCTATGTTGGTCTTCTTTGTCATCCCTATGGCTGTCCTGAGCAGCTAAGACAAATGATACAAGTGGTTCCATGCTCAGTTTGGGCACCAGGTGAAGAGAAGAAGTACAGGAAGCAAGGAGACTGAAATCCAGCATTCAACACATGACACTGAGAGTGGAATTGGAAAGCCTTGGAGAAGAATACAAAGACCAAACAGAAGTTTAGAGAGGCACTAGAGACCTGGACAATGTGGAGGTTGTGCTGGGGGAATGAAGGACCTCTTGAACAAGCAGTCAGGGCCAGCAGGGAGGAGAGCATTGTAAGAAATGTCCTTTTGTGCAGTAAAGAGAAAATTCATTTTAACAAAAAAAGCATCCAAAATATAGAAAAGGCATCTTAGTTAATATTCCATGTGCATATATCTGTTTTACATCCTCACATACTCATATGTTTATTTGGAATTAAATGCAAATTAGCCAAAGCATGCCACGAATATTTTTTAAAGTTTTTAAACAGCTCTTTTAAAGCTGTTTAAACATTATCTTCCCATAATGAACGTTTTAGACTTGCTCAGTGAAAGGGGTTCCCTATAATCACTGTTTAAAGAGCAGGAAAGTGTTATGTCTCACAAAAGACAATGAGCATTAAGAACATAACATTTGCAATAAGAATTTTAACCTTCTTCTCCCAAAATCTCCAAAAGAAATTCCTCCTACAGAAAGCTTTAGCTGCTCCCAGCATCTGGCTTGACTAGACGTGACACCTGAAAAGGGCAATGACCTCACTCTGAGTCCGTGAGGTATTTCCCATTAACAAATCCTCCTACTACTTAGGGCACATGTCCTCTGCTTTCTTGGAGGGGGCGGTCAGTTTCTTGCTACATAGTTCCAGCCAGTTTTGCACTCAATATGCAGCCCAGGTTGACCTCTAACTCACGGCAGTCCTCCTGCCTCAGTGTCTGAGTGCTGAGATTACAGATGCGCAGCTGGGCAGCAGGTTTCTGTGTAGTTTGAGAGATGCCAATGTCCTGTCTCAAATGAGGACCTCATTCTATATATTTTTACATCTTCCATCTATAGTTAGTGATTATTAAAGATATAGTGAGGTGCTGGAGAGATGGCTTAGTAGAGTAAGTGCTTCCCTGGCAAGCACAAGGGCCTGAGTTCAATCCCTGATTCTGTCAAAAAAAAAAAAAAATGAAATTCAGTTTGCATTGTTTTCTGTCACCAGTTCATTACTGAATCAGAGGGGATTGCTAAGCCTGCAAATGCAAAGGCATTTCTTGGATTGTAGTCTGAGAGGCATTTTTACAGTGCTTAAATCCGAAACTTCTGGGCAATAATTTGATCCAGATGTATTTGAATAGAAGTTGCACCCTGGAGACTAATCAGTCCCAAGAACTATACCCAGAAGAAAAATCTCCTATCTTAAATAAAGTAGAGAATTAGAAATGTTAAGGACAATTCCTTCTCTCAGGGAATCTGGGCTTGAGGTCCAAAGGGCTTATTTCTATCACAGAAATC
>NW_004524589.1:2377163-2378476 GCF_000260255.1 Octodon degus | reverse complement strand
GGATTGAACCCAAGTCCCTGCACCTGGTCTGCTGAACTATCTGGCTGCCCCTCTAAAGCAACAAATTTAGACATTGTTATTTTACAACGACTTCACTTTGGCAAAGTTGTGAAGCAGATAGGAGGTACTTCTATAATCAACACATTGTCAATAAGGCTATGCCATTGACTAATCCTCAATGCTGGATCATGGATAACTAATAATCATGTGTTTATATGCATTATTTCCTTTAATACGTACCTATTTTATAAAGGAAAAGCTTTATAAATAAGGGGAGGAATAGATGCTTACAAGCAATGCTAATGCTCTTACAGTTGCCTGTTCATTTTGTGTGTTAGACCCTCTTATGGTTTGTGTCTAGTTGTCTCCCCAAAGCCTCGTGCAGTCATGGAGTGGACTGCGAGAGCTTGTGCCATGGTCACTATTGTGAGAGAATAGTAAGACTTAAATCTAAAACAGAAAATAATGCTCATCCCTGTTGCTTCACACAAGTAAATTTGTACTCACATTTCGGTTGCTGTAGTTCTGGATGAATCTTCAGGCCTGGGATTGTTAAACTAGGGCCAAGTAGTAAATATTTTTAAAATATAAGCAAAGGGATAAGACGAGGCAACTACCTTCACTGAAAGCATAACATTTTTATATTAGAAATTTAATGTTTTTAGAAGTGAATCTAGCGAGCCATACCAAACACACACACACACACACACACACACACACACACAAGACTACAGAAATGACTTTTCCTAAAAGTCATACACCACTGGCCTCCAATTTGGACTACAGTCTGTGCTCTAGCTCAGCGTTTCAAGCTTCTCCCTCATGATTCGCCATTACCATGTAACACCCGCTGGCAGCACAGGAGCAAGCTGGAAAGTTGACCAGCAAAAGTCACATGTTTCAGTCCAAAGTAGAGATACATTCCTTCCACTCTCATTCCACTGGCCAGAGAAAATAACTTCCTGGACAGGGACACACACACACACACACACACACACACACACACCTCATAGACCTCCCCTATGCCATGAACTAGGGAAGGAAATAGATACTTATGTGCAATGCTAATGGCTCTTGCAGTTGTCCATTCACTTTGTGTGTTAGACTGTTATGGCTTGTGTCTAGTTGTCCCCCCAAAGCCTCATGCAGTTGTGGGGTGGACCTTTAGAGCTTGTGATTAACTTATGATTCCCCAAGGCTTATCAGTGTGAGTGCTGCTGGGATTATGTGTGTGAGTGCTGCTGGGATTATGGGTGTGAGTGCTGCTGGGATTATGGGTGTGAGTGCTGCTGGGATTATGGGTGTGAGTGCCA
>NW_004524589.1:2370382-2376503 GCF_000260255.1 Octodon degus | reverse complement strand
ATTAAGAAGTTTGATGACTTTACATTGTATATCATGTTTTAGAACAGATGTAGTCTTAAAACAGTCGTAACATTTTGGGGAGACATGAGTAACATTTTTCACATTTAGACTACTATGAGATAAAATATGCAATTATAATTTTTGGAAGATTACCCTTTACATTTGGCACATTTCTTTCCCAGTGTTTCTCTGAAAAGCCGTTTTTTGTTACATACATATTCAAAGAAAACAAACTTTAAAAATTATGTATTTTACTTGTTGTTAAACTAGAAACTTAAGGAAAAAGAATATCAACATGTACTACCATAAGATTTTCAATAGGAGAAAAAAAAATGATCCATGCAAAAGCAGAAAATGAGTCATTGATTAAAAACCCTACTATATTAAAAATAAAAAATATACAGAATAGTAAAAACAAGAACACACACTATTTAGATTTATAGGTTAAGAGTTGTTTGATCTCCTGGGTTGCTAGTGCTAGCAAATAAAACAGAGAATACTGATTAAATTTGAGCTTCAAATCTCAAAGAAGATCTATTTATACAAAGTACATAGTAAATATTTCTTTGAACCAATATGTTAATTTTTTTTTCTTTTTTTGTGTTTAGGACAGAGTGTACAGGGTATACAGGGTCTCTCTACTAGATCAGACTCCATGAATATGATCCACCTGTTTACAGCCTCTCAAGAGCTGGGATTACGGGCGTGTACCACCATGCCCAGTCTCAATTACCATCTCCACATGCCCTGTCGGCGGGGACAGCACAGCCAGCCAGGGGATTGAACCCCAGGCCACTGCATCTGCCTAAGCAGGTGCTTTAATCCACTGAGCTATTTTTTCTTATGTCCAAATTTCAAATTTAACTCAGAGTATTGTATTTGTATCTAGCAAATGCATGGTCTATACTAGACATTGAATATGGTATATGGACTTTACTATGAATATTTTATTTATTGTCCATTGTGTTAGTTACTTTTCTCCTTGCTGGGACAGAATACGTGACACCCAAAGTTAAAGGCAGGAAGGTTCCAGTAGCTCACAGTCTATAGAAGTTTTAGTCCATAAACCCCTGACTCCACAGCAGGGTGCCACATGGAAAAGGGGCAGTAGTGCATGGCAGCAGAACACAGCCAAAGTGACAGGGAGAGAAAGGAAAAGCCTCCTTTTGTCCCTTATAATGTATACAGACTATGCACCTTAGAGCAGGTGTAGCCCTCACCCCCTTAATCCCAGCATTGGACCCTGAATCAATCACAAACTCTAGATTCAGCCACCTGTGAAACATTCTTTCCCCTCAGAACTCCACGAGGCTTTGGTGGGAACTCAAAACACAAAGCATCACACTTATTTTTTTGTTTCTGTGGTGTATTCATAGTACAAAATCGCCAAGAACACAAATTAATGAATACCAACTCATTCCCCAAAAGAATGAAAGGTTAGGTTCTTGTAATCCCTGGCTGAAAGATTTTCATCATGTTCCATTATTTTGTATGTGTTTCTGTTGAAAAACACCATGTACATCTGTGTTTATCTATTTTAAAATTAATTATATGTAGTATTTCTTGATGATTAAACACTAATGCAGAAATGTTTAACATTTTTCTGACCCCGGATAATGTGGTTATAAATCTGTTTGACTTTTAGCTTCATCATGATTCTGCTTTTTGCTTCTTGCTTTTCTTTCTTTAGAATCAGTCACAATCTCCTGAGCACACAGGTTGAGCTGTCTGCCCATCTTCACAGTCACCGCACGTGTGATGTTGGCATGTTTCAAAACGTCTTCACATACAAGTCATAAAATTCCTTCCTCCTTTTCCTGACTGCACTGCTCTGTTTACCCAAGAACACTGAAGTTACATACTGCTGCGGTGTAAAGCATGCCTAAGGATGTTCATGTGTCACCTCCGTAAGGCACATTGTTCAGCTGTCCCACGGTTGAGAGCGCTAGTCAGCACTTCTCCTGAGTATGTGGCACTGATGGTGAAACCGCCAACAGAGAGAGAAACATGTGGCACCAAGTGCCCTAAAATTAGGGCAAACACTTGTTGACAGTGTTTGAGGCGCAACAAGAGGCAGAGCACCTTCTCTGTCAACCTCTTAGGAAGCCAGTGTGGACCAGGTATCAGGGGACTTAAGTTTTTACCAATCTGTGCATGTGCATTGGTGACCATGAAAGTGTCACTTGAAGTCAATAATAAACTTTAGCAAGTAAACTGATTCACAGTATGTAATTTGCAAATAATGAGGATTAATTCAATCCTAATTATTGGGAAAAATTTACAAATGAAGACAAACTTTGATAACAGGATGAACAGACAAAAATGTAACGTGACTAACTCTCAACTGATAATACTGTCAGTGTAGAATGCTATTCCCCAAGCCCAAAATTATATACTTAACTCAACTTCTTTCTCTTTTAGCTCAACAGCTGTGCAAAATGACCATGGCTGTCTTCATTAGCTTTTCTTGGTCTAATGTTTCTATAGTTTATAAGAAAGAAAACTGGAGGGCCGGCCAGATAGCTCAGCGGATTAAAGCACCTAGGGACTGGGGATTTGATTCCCAGCCTTCCTGTGTTGGCCCCACCCCTGGGGCATGCTAAGATGGTGACTGAGGCTGGGTATAGTGTCACACACTTGTAATCCCAGCACTTGGGAGGCTGAACACAGCAGGATCACTATGAGTCCAATCTATGTAGTGAGACCCTGTAGACCCTGTGTTAATATACATTAAAAAAAGAAAAGTCGGTTGGAATTCATACTTGTGGTAACAAATACTGAAAGCAATTTCATATACCAGTATAAGAATGCTGCTGAAAATTCTTGCATGCCTGTAAATATCTTCACATGACATAAACTACAAAACTTTAGCATAAAAAATGTTACCAAGGAAATCATATACCAAATCTTAGCCCCAACCTTTTGTGCCGGTTGTCTCCTGTTGCTTTTCTGTAGCTGTGACTTTGTCCTTCTCTGAATTCCTCCCTAGGTGCTGTCAGCTCTAGACCTTCCAGTGCTAGGTATTCATCTGCCTTTCTAATTTCACAGTGGCCGTGTGAAGAAGTACTCCTCTGTCACTGGCATTGCAATGAGTTCCCTAGCGCCTGGGTTTATGTCACAAGGGGAGGACTGAGAGTTTAGGTAGAGACTAAGCCCCAGGATTCAGGGAAAAATGGAGTCCATTTCTATCCAATGAATGAGTGGTAAGCGGGGAGAGATGACAGCACCGACAGAAAGCCTGACACTGAGCTCGAAGTTCCCTTGAATGGAAGGTGTGCTAGCACTGTCTGGATTTGCAGATCTGTTTTATCTTCCTCGTTTTCTTACTTATGTTTCATTCCCCTGACCCTCAGTTATTCCTCAAAACAACACAGCATGAAAAGCCCATTTCTAGTTCTGATTACAAATAAAGCATCTCGGTGTAGTTACTCTCAGTTCTCATCTTTTGGGTGAGCTGTTACTTCCTTCTTTAATACTTAAAAGGGTTGGATTCTTATTCATTCAGTACTCAGATGTAGACTATTATAGGAGAGTTTGTATCTAAAGCAAATGCAGCTGATGGTCATGGCAAGGTTTTGAAAAATCTAGCAGCACTCTTTAAGGTCTTAAGTCGCCAACTGGCAAACACAGGCACTGAACGTGCACCATCAGCTTAAGCTTGGAACCATTCAAGCAGTTGTTCCTTTCCTCCCCAGGTAAGGCTCAATACAGAAATTTTGTTTACTGCCAAAATTTTTCTGGGAAAGATTTACCCATAATATATTATTGCTCGACCAATGGTAGGAGATACAGTGACTTTCAGAAAAAAAGAACTCCTAATCCTATATCAAGTGGATTAAGAACTCCTTAGCTTTCATTATCAGCTTCAATTAATAGTATTATTTTTCAAGTAGTAACTACTCTTTGTGTCAATTTACATGTTCCATTTTCTGTTAACTAAATGTAAAATCATCCTGCACCATCTCAAAAGCATATGCCAATGTGCTATTGTTTAATGAACATTAACAAGCACTTGGCTTTTGCAAGGAATGTATGTATTTGCTTAAGGATTGTATTGCTTTTCGGGTCTGCTCGCTCGTGCTTAATTACTCTTTAGATCATGCCAGAGTCTGTGTTCAGTTTGTTATCCCACCCCTGATTGTGAACAACAATTTTTGTCATTTGTCACTTTGAACATCCCTAAGTGTCAGTTTGCTAGGCATTCACTTCACAGCCACGGCTTTTACTTTGAGACCACTGTTAGTCTTATTTAGCTTTGTGAAAGCAATGTAAAATGGTAACAAAACAGTTACTGTCTCTGCTTTCCGAATGAGCCTGAATGGAGGGACCTTGAAGGAAACAAAATCAAAACAGAATTTTACGGTTTTAGTCCTTAAGATTCCAGATAGCATCCAGTACAACTGCTACATGACAGCTGACCTGCATTTTCTTCTTCTGGCCCCTGCGCACAGGGTGGAAAATATTGCTGCTTTGTCCTAATAACAACTAAACCTGGGGAGGTACAGGTTTAGTGGCCAACTAGGTCATAAAAGACAGTCAGAAAAAGTCCAAATTACTTTAAATTTACTTTTCTTACATTACCCCCAACCACATTTAGACATAGCACCTCTGATTCCTGTGATTCCCCCATCCCTAATAACAAGATGGATTGCTTTTCAAGTAGTTTTTGTTATGATTTGTACGTATGTGTCCTCCAAAGCCTCATGCAGTCTTTAGGGCAACTTCTAGAGTCTGTAATTAATTCATGGACCACTGGGATTATTGGTGTGAGTGCTGCTGGGATTAAGGGTGTGAGTTTTGCTGGGATTATGGGTGTGAATGCTACTCCCAGCCTGGGGCAGAGAGCCTGAATGCAACTTAAGGGAGACAGGCTTGCTCTCTGTATTGTTGCCACTACTCCCTTGTGCTCTCTGCTCTTTGCCACTGCAATGAACTGCTGCCCTTGGCCATGTGCCACTCTGCCTTGGGGCCAGCTGAGTATGTTCTGAAACCTCCAGTAACTGTGAGCTAAATGAACCTTTCCTTCCCTCATTTTGGGTGCTGGGTATTTGTCCTGGCAATGAGAGAAAAGTAACTGAGACAGGACTTTCCCTGTACCCCAGTCATGCATGGTGTCCCACCTACATAAAGCGCACAGGGGATGAATCTGATGAAACCCACAGACAAATAAAATCCGTGTTCATCATCCTACATTTCTTTATGACTGTGCACACTGTATGCAGCATATTCTGCATTAAACCCCAGATTGTTTTTCCCTTAGTTTTCATCCCTCAGCTGCGTATCTATGATCCTCAACAATGCAGTTTCAAAAGCTAGTGTTTGACCACAGGCTTGAACGTCTCCTGAAAGTTGCAAAACATGAAGTGCACCAAGTCATTCTGAATGTCAACCACATTCATTTCAGATGGGCACCCATGCAGATGTCCTTCCTTGTCCGCAGGGTCCCCGTTGCATCCCTCCATCAGACAGCTCACCATCCCTCCCTCTGACGCACCCACCCTCTCCTCTGCATTCGTAGAGCCTGCAGTGATTCTGAACCCATAGTGGTACTCCAGTGCACATTCATGAATTTCATCAGTTTTTACTAAAACATACAGGAGTATTTTAATGGAGCATAAGAAGTTAATGCGTTTCCTATAATTAAGGAGGACTTCATGTGGGGGCTAAGTGTGTGGGGCTAATATACAAAATGCTGTTGATTCTGGATGGTTAACAACCTAAGTTTGCAGACCAAAATTAGATGAAAAGGAGGGCTGCAAGGAAAGCCAACATTTTGGCCCCAGCCTTCCAAGGTCAATTAAGACTCAGGACATATGAGAACTTTTACTGTAATGTCATGTAACTCGGTAGTGTCCCAAATTTTCTGATCAAGGAGATTATGGGGCCAAAGAGGAAAGTAATCGATGATGTAGAGTGTGCCTAAGGAGAGTCACATGGAGAGAAATCATTCTCTCAGGCTTTCACAGACAGCACATTGGCCAACCAACAGCTGTGACTCATTCTCATGACTGACACTGACAAACAATCTGAGGTACAGGATCTCAGGATAAATCCTGAGGGGATTTCACTGACCTTATCAGACCCAAAAGCTACAACTCTTGTTGCATAGGTCCTGCTTTAC
>NW_004524589.1:2360688-2369817 GCF_000260255.1 Octodon degus | reverse complement strand
TGGGAGGAATGTATGCAATGTATTAATTATTGAAACTGTCCTACCAATTTGATTTGAAACTGTCTCATTGCTATTTGTTTATCAATAAAATTATAGGAAAAAATGTTGTTAATGTGAGAATTTTGTGCTCTTCCATGCTTGTGAAGTCCTGTGAGATTCTAAATTCACAGTCTTTCCTACCTTCTGGTCTTTGCACACATTGCTGCCTGGTGTCAGCTGTCTCTTCGGCTTCTCTCTATTTCTTACTCATACATTGGCATATTGAGGTAACTTTATTAGAAAGCTTTGGTTCTATAACCATGGTGCCCCAACCACATTTCCCCTAGCAGTCAGCGTAGCACTGCTATGATATTATCCCATTTAAATTACTTAAAGAATATATATTTTTTTCTTTTTCTAAATGGATTATATTCTTCTTGGGGGTAAAAGCAGACATTATCTATGCATGTATCTGGGATGATTAGCCTGTAACTAAATTGATGAACGTACATTGGCTTAAAAGCTAGAGATGGCAGGAAACAGCAGAGATCTTGAGTGGTAACAAGGACCAGTTGGTCTTAAAAAGAAAGGTGTCAAAAATCCCAATAATAAACTAAAACAAAACAAACAAACAAAAAACCACTAAGCTCTTAGTATCTCCCACTCAGGCAGCAAAGGCACTTGCTATACAGTGTTTAGTCCTTTGACAATCTCAGGAAACTTAAGATCAGGAAAGAAATCTATTTAGGTTCATATAAATAGTAATTATAAAGCTAAGCTATAAACCCTTTGTCTCTGATCCTTCTATGGTTCTTTGTTGCATAACAAATCTGTAAGTCACTGCATATGGAATAAACCATGATGATTTGCTTAATAAAATGAAGTGCCTATGTAGTAAGTAAATGTTTTGTTGCTGTGATTTATTCCAGGACACATTAGATGTAGAGGGAGATGAAATGGATCCAAAGAGAGCTGATCTGGAGTTTAGATTGCCTGGAAAAGTAGTATAAATCACAACCACTTAAGAGTCATAGAAATAACGTAAGAACATACTAGATACTTTTTCCAATTAGCTGTAGCCTAAGAGAAGCCTCTGGCTTGGACCCAGCCTCATGCTTTAAAATAGTTATGTTCTATAAAGTAGCAGCACACTCTGAATTATCCACCACTGATACTTTGCTCTTAGGGGAAATACAAGTTTTGGTTCTTCCAAGCTTCTGGTGATATTTTCATCTGTCGATTCATAACTTTGCTTTATGTGTGTGTTTGTTTGAGATCAGTGTCTACCCTTTCCCCTTTCTCCTCTCTCTCCTAGTCTTCCGTGTCCTCTTCCCCTTTTCTTTGTGTTTTGGGGGAGGGAGTCATGTCCGGAAGCACTCCACAGTGCCCTAACTCATGCCTAAAGGAAGTTTATCTGATGCAAAAATTTCCTTCACAAGGCATCACAGTCTTTCTGCTCTTAGGGACCCTTGGAGGGAACTTCAGCATTATACTTGGGAAGAATTTAATAGGTAAAATTGTCCACATAAAGCACAAAAAAACTATAAGCGACTTTAGTTTTATTTTATTATTATTATTTATGTATTCAAAAGGTCTCACTATGTAGATCGGACTTGTGATTTTCCTGTTTTGAGCCTCCCAAGTGCTGGGATTATAGGCAGCACCACCATGCCCAGTCTCAACCACCTTCTCAGCCAGCCCTGGGGGTGGGGCCGACTTAAGGAATGGAAAGGGCCCCTTGCTTGCAGAGACAGCTGGAACAGGACAAAAAGACGCTTCCTTTATCCTCACCTGGGAACATGGGTGCCAAGTGACTCACTTTGTTCAGAGCATCTGATAATGAATGTGAAAGTGCCACAGATATTGATTTTGAGGTTACAAATAAATTTGACCACGTGGTTCAATTTGGAAAAGCATAATCTGCAAACATTAAGGGCCAACTATACATCTATTATGAAGTGATCTCATAATTTCTATTCCTAAGATATGAGCCATATAGGTTACTTTATATCTTTTTCTTTTTGCTGTTGCCATCAAATTCTTTTTGCTGCATAGATTATTTCTCGTGCCTAGCGAGCTTTGCCGTAGACAGGTTTTTCAGACGGGAGAAACCTGTTTATTGGCTGTGGTTTGGTGCATTGGTTTTTTCATAAAGCTCAAATCTTAGCCCAGGGCCTGGAGAGATTTATTATTAATGAGGCGGGATAAAGGTTAGCAGCTCACAGGTAAGCCCAGAGAATGTATTCCAAAGTAAATTCTTCTTTTTGGAGGATTTGCACAATTTTGGAAGCCATGTAGTTGGTGGATTGTTTCATGGGCCTTTAGTAAGAAATAATCTATTTGCTCTAGGGAAATATTTCCCTTGTTTTGTTCTGGCAGGAAAAACCCAGTTCTCTAACTAGGTGGGTAGGAGGAGATTTTTAAACCATCGTTAAATTAAATTAATGTGCTGACAGTGGATAGAAAGGGTGCACATTCCGTTGGATCTTGGCTTACTAATGTGCATCTTCCATTCACCCTGGAAAGCTGGGTGAGTCTGGAAGCTTCACTATGTCTCCCAGGCTAGCAGTGAATATTTTAAGCTTGAATTCTTAAATGCTACCTTAGACATCTCATAACTGAGGTACTAAGCAAACAGTTGCTGCTACCCTGTGCATTGTATGGCCAGGGCGGTTTCTTTTGAATATCCCAGCTTAAGCTTTCTCTATCAGTCAGACTAGAAGGTGGTGACAATAGCCTAGCAGAGGGTGGGGGCTGGAGCACAAGGGTGGAGAAGTGCTTTTCTCTCATGTGCAAGGATCTGCGTTCCATCTCCAGTACAACAAAGACAAGGATAAAAGCCTGGAAGATCTTCAGACTCCAGGACAGGATTAGTGGGTTGGCATCCTTCTGTGTAGATCATTCTTGAGAAGGATGAAGGTCAAACTGGGAAGGTGCGAGGGAGGATTCCAAGCAGAGCTCTGGCGTTGTGGACCTGTGGACTTGGGTAACTCAGACTTTCTAGATCACGTGAGAACATTCTAGCACAATCTTCTTTTTCTTTCCTTTGTTAACTATGCTTTTATTGTATTATGAAACACTTTAAAGTAACTATTATAAAACTAACTTGAGCAGGTGTGGTAGTGCAGGCCTCTAATCCCAGCACTTAGGAGACTGAGGCAGGAGGATCATTGCAAGGTTGAGACCAGCCTGGGCTACAAAGTGAGCTCAAGGCCAGCCTGACCCTGTCTTAAAAAGATCAATGAATGAATGAATGAATGAATGAATGAATGAATGAATGAAATTTGGCTCACTCTATCCACTGTGCTTTAGTCAGTGGAATGTTAAAACTATGACCAGTGATATAGACAGCGTTGTAGATGTCATAGACCTGTAAGATATTTATTCGTTCCTAGTTAATTGGTTACTGATTTACTCCTTGTGGTCCCAGGATTGAACCTATGTGCTTCCCACTGAGCTGCATCTCCATCTATTTTTATTTTGTTTTCTGTATTTTAAGATGTGATCTTGCAGTGTTACCCAGGCTGGGCTCACACTTGTGATCGTCCTGCCTTAGCCTGCCTGGGTTTAAGGGTTACAGGCATATGTCTCTATGCCCACTTTCTTTTCTTTATGGTTAACTAATACTGATGAGAACCAGCAGAATATAAAATATTCATAAAGGGGTTTTGCATCTGTGCTGGCACATGGACTATTTTTATTGCTATGTAGGAAGCTCTCACTTTTCACTCTTCTAGGGCAAAGGGATGAAGACTACAATTTGAAGACTAATTGAAATTATTTTCTTAACAAACATGCAGATACAGTAGTTTCTTTCTATTAGGTGCTGCATTTTCTACTAAGCATATGAGAAAAAAAAATGTCCTCTATGATTTAAAAGTCTGAAAGGACTAAATGAAGCAACAGAGAACTTCAGAAATGTGATATTCACTCTATGTGCTAGACACTGTTCTCCACACTGCAAGCTCTGGAAGTGAAGGCTTATGCTGCAGTGAAGAGAGAGAGAGAGAAAATAAATAAACTAAGTAAATCATTAAAATTGTGAACTGGTGACAAATACTGTGGAAAGCAGTGGAGCAAGCGGTGACAGTAGGCATTATTTCAGAAGAAAGAGGCAATTGTGACTGTTACAAAAATAGCTGGTAACGTGCACAATAATGGAAAGTGAGTGGAATCAGTGAAGAAATGATGGCCAAATAATGGAACTTGGTTTCGTTTTTTTAAAAATTTGGGTGGTCAAGGAAAGTCTCATGCTTCTGTCCCATGGAGGAGAGGACAGGAAAGGAAGAGCGTTAGTTATCCAGGAGGAGAGCTTCGCAGATGGAAGGGCCTCAGAGCCCCTGCAGTGGACCGTTGAGCATGCTTAAGTAACAGCAAGGAGGGTGGTGGTGGACTAGCCAAAGACAAGGGATGGGATAACGCAGTGTCCTCAGAGAGAGAGTGGGGACAGAAATCCCATGGGCTCAGAGATGCGGAATGCCTTTGATGCTTTTGAGTAAAGGACAGGCATGTTCTGACTGATGGATTAAATAGACCATTCAGGCTGCTTTGCTTACTATGCACTGTAAACATTGGAAGTCCAGTAGAAAGGCTGAGGGTGAAGAATCCATCCAATAGCCAAAGGAGGATCTTTATAACTTGGCCATTTTCAAGGGGAAGAGTACAGGAAGGATGTGTCAAGTGGCAGAAAAAGCTGGGCTAAACAGAAGAGCTCAGGTGTGCTGTGGAAATCGTTCACTATGTCATACGTGACTTACACCATAAATGCCACCGTGAATAATTTGGGCATTTTCTTGTTATGACTTTGGAGCCCATTGCTCAAGGTCTGCAACCAGAGATACAGCCTGTCCACCTGTAGCAGATGGCTCTCCGGGCATTTGGAGGAGTGAAAGATGCCACAGTGAGCCAGAGAGCAGGAGGGGAGGTTCCTTTGTCAGCTTAAGCCGTCTCTGGTGGGCTACGCACTTGAGTTATGCATTAAGGCAAAAAGAACTTCTCATTAAATTCACCAGAATAGCACCCCTTCAAGGTAAAAATATATTAATGCACATTATTTATCAGGCTGCAAATTTTATAATACCATATTAAAAACAGTTTCATTTGGTGTAAAAATCAAATGAATGTTCATCTAGATATTCCTTTATGCTTTATAAGAGTTGGGTTACCTTGACCATCCAAAGAACATACTGGGGCTGACATGCATCCTCACACTAATCTGTCTTTCTTTCTCTTAACCAAATTGCCCCTGAGCAAAAAAGAACACGTGCACCTTCATGTACCTCAGCACCAGCTCTGAGAACTGGCCCATTGAGAAATCCTGGACAATAAAATGAGTCAACAATGTGCCTTCTGTTTATAGTCTTAGAATACTGTGGAAGGGAATGTGCTTGCTTATCATGATTATTATTTTCTCAAAGCTTCTGCCTGAATATCTGTGGATACACCAAGGCAACCCTGCACAAATATGAATACCTTCCTGGAGTTTTACAGGTATTTCTGGGGTACAGGTTTGGCACTATTTTCTCAATGTGTTTTGAACAGCACAAGTAATGAAAGACATGCAGGTGCTTGTCATTGAGAAAAAGAGAACTCTCAAATATTCATGAAGTGCCTGCGATTGCATTTTAATTTACTTTAGGAAATTGCCTATTTTGTTATTCATTTTTGTTTTGCATAATAGTTATGACAGCTCTGGTTGGTATTTGATTCTAAGGAGCCTGTACAGATGCAGATTTCTTAGATATCTAGCACACAGATTTTTCTGTTGAATCATAAATTGAATTTCATTCATGAGAAGGTAATTTACACTTTAAGGCATATTTTTGTTAATAAACTAGATTCTTTAGAATGTCATTTCTTTTCAGCTCTCCTGAAATAAAAATTTCTATTTTTTTTTTCATTTCCTTCAAACCTATTTTGGCATAATTTTGGTTAGGAAAAGGAAGAACATGCTAGTTATTTCTGAAGTTATGTGGTTACTGGAAGTGGATCCATTTTAGAAGGAAATTAAATTTGTGGTAACATGGCAGGTCATTTAAAGAAATTGACATTATCCAGATGTTAAACAATAACATGCTGAAAGGATTTCCTATTCTGCACATGAACAAGCAGGTGATTACAATATCAGGTATACATTAGAGAGGTAAAATGAATGAGTTAGCTTTGCAAGGCATATGTGAAAATTAGATTTTAAAATGGTTTTATACTGCAAATACTCCTTTCAATTTAGTAAATTAACTATATAAGATCAGTTGATATATAGTTGACTTTCTTAGCTACTATCTTTCAGAGAACTGGCCCATTGTTCTAGATAAGGGAAAAACTTGATTTTAGGGTTGTAGGGAATCTTTCTTTTCACTGGTGAAAAGAGGAGCAAGATCAACATTTGGTGCAGTACCCTTCTTTCTAAGGCCACTAAGCATTTTTCTGTGTAATCTCCCCTTTTTGATAGACAGTTCTTGCCTCCATACCCCAGTATCCGCATGCCCTTGAGTAGTACACCACAGTCACCTTGGAATGTTTTCCTTCTCTTTGCTTTTTGCCTTCCTTTAACTGTCTGGCTGTGAAATGCATGTTTTTGGTATAAATCCAACCAATCAAATTTTTATTCTTTGCTCTTCTTTACTAAAGTTGCTTTATAATAGTTGGCTATGATTCCAGTTTTTACCTTGTGGCTGGTAATTATTAAATATTGGTATTTACAAAGAACCGTGAGTTGCTTTTTCATGTTCAGCTTGATGTGTTCATTAAAATGCAACAGAAAAATTCTGCAGTAAAATCCCACATATTCGACTTTGGTAATTCCTCAATAACTTTCCTGCCCTTTGGTAGTTTTTGAAGAAATACAAAGAAACCAGTGCATGATTTTCCTGATTCCATTCTTGCCTACTTAAAACTCCACTCCATGCCATCTTATTTTGTTTATTGCTTTTTAATAAAGTTCTTGGGTGTGTTACAAATCAGACTCAGACACTATGATGACAAAACTGTGGGCTCAATTCTTCACAAAAGATGGGCACCCACCTTTCTATACTAAGAGGCCCAGAGTCTTTGGGAGAAGGTCGTCCTAACAACTATCTTTATTCCAAGGGGGAAACCATAGTTACTCTGAGTTTAGCTAGGCTTAATGCACTGAATTACAGACTAAAAAGAAATTTAGGTGGTTATGGTTTCAAGATCTGGTTTACTATTTTGAAAAGATCCCCCCAAGAGAAAATAAAGCCCACATGCACTCAATAATGTCATGGAACAAGAAAGTAGATTGAGGTTCTAAATGCATTAGGGCAAGTGTCTACAAGGAGCCAGATATTCGTTGTTACAAATAACTTTGAAAGCAGAAACATTAACACATAATGAGTACAGTTCATCATTTCAGGGCATTTGGTATTATAAGTGGGCATAGGGTTGTTAGAACTGCAAACAAACTACTGATTGTCCTTTTTTTTCTTTTTCTTTTTCTTTTTTTTTTTTTTTTTTTTTCTCTGTACTGGAGATTGAACTCAGGACCTTGTGCTTGCTAGGTAGGCACTTATGCCACTGAGCTATATGCCCTGCCGTGCTTCTCCTCTTTATGAGTGTATGCTAAGATTTTATTTGAATATTCCTTTTCAAATTAGGTGCAGCTACTTGACTTGTTTCTTCATGAAATTCTGAGTGGTAATAAGCACCTCACCTCCACATGAAAGCTTTAAGAGCCAGTGAGTGTTTTGCTGCAGACGGACACAGACCAACCTGAGTTCTTGGGTGTCTGTAAGAAACAATGTTCTCTATCTAAATTAGACATTCAATCTTAGGAATAAACTCTGACAATTGCTGGATGGAAACAACATAGCTCATTGCTCTGGACTGAATCTTTGTTCTTTCACATTTTCTATGTTGAATCCTGAATCTCCAGGATGGTGATGTCAAGCCTTTGAGAGGTAATTAATTCGTGAGCGAGGAGGCATCACAGTGGCATTCATGCTTCTATGAGAAAAGATTCTCTCTCTCTCTCTCTCTCTCTCTCTCTCTCTCTCTCTCTCTCTCTCTCTCTCTCCCTCCCTCCCTCCCTCTCTTCTTCCCTCCCTCTCTCTCCCCTTCCTCTTACTCTTCCTCCTCCTCCCCCTCCCCCTCCTTCTCCTCCTCTTCCTCTTCCTTTTCTTCTTCCTCTTCTTCTTCCTCTTCTTCTTCTTCCTTCTTCTTCTTCTGCTTCTGCTTCCTCTTCCTCTTCTTCCTCTTCTTCCTCTTCCTCTTCTTCTTTCTCTTCCTCTTCTTCTTTCTCTCCTCCTCCTCTTTCTTCTTCTCTTTCCCGTTCTCCCTTTTATTCTTCTTCCTGTTTCTCTCAAAATCCAGGGACTCCTCACCCAACACTGCATCTTCCAACAACTTGGACTTCACAAGTCTCCACAGCTTTCACAAATTTCTCTGTCTACACAGCTTGAATTGATGGAGATATTCATGTGAATGTTACCATAGTTTTTTAAATTGTTTATAAAATCTTCTTTTTCCATTTATTTATTTGATACAGGGTCTTGATACACAACTTGGACTCATAATGGTCCTCCTGCCATAGCCACCCCAGAGCTGGGATTACAGGCATGCACCACCATGCCCACAGTTCTGGGGCTAGCATGGCATGCGGTACTGGGGATCAAACATGGGTCCTTGCACTTAAGAGGCAGGTGGTCAGACGGCCAAACTACCTCCCCAGTCATTTTTATTTTTATATTTATTTTACATTGTTTAAAATAACACATTTCTTAGAAATAATTAAATTCATTCATTTGTTTTTACAGTACCAGAGATCTAGCTCGGGACCTTGCACCTGCCAGGCAGGCACTTGAGCATCTGAGCTATCTTCCCGGCCCATTAAATTTACTTTCATAATAAGTTTGATATATATTGATATGTAAATTTATTATTTGTTGGGCTGGCAAGATAGCTCAGCGGACTAAAGTGCCTGCTTTGGCTGATGCAGAGACTGGAGTTTGAGCCCCATTGTGCCATGCCAGCCTCACCCCCAGGGCACACTGAGAAGGCAGCTGAGACTGGGCATGGTGATGTATGCGTGTCATCTCAGCACTTGAGAGGCTGAAATAGGAGGATCACTATGAGTCTGATCTGTGTAGTGAGACCCTGTAGAAGCTGTACTAAATACAAATATATATATAT
>NW_004524589.1:2358373-2360226 GCF_000260255.1 Octodon degus | reverse complement strand
AATATAGGATTTGATCTCACCTCTGTTAATTAGTAGTTTTAGAAAGATGGAAAATTATTTAAAATATTTGAGTCTTAAATTTCCTTTACATAAGATGCACTACCACTTACTTTATAGGTTTGCAATGGGATGAAATTATTAACTGCCTATAATTCATGTAGAAAAATTTTCAAGGGAAAATAAATATACAACAATGATGTTCATTCTTTTCCTTTTCTCTGTTAAATGTTGGACAAGCTCAAGTGGGTATGTTTTTTAAAAATCTCATGACATATTCTGTAATAGATGCTATTCAAATATAAATAACCTCTTATAAGATATAAAGCAAAATTTATTACCAAGTGGCTGTGGAGATAGCTCAGTGGTCTAAGCACCTTCCTGGCAAGAGCAAGTACCCGGGTTTGATTCCCAGTACTACATGCGGTGCCGGTCGCAGAACCCTGGGCACGCCGTGCTGGCCAGGCGTGCTAGTACACACCTGTAATCCCAGCGCTGAAGAGGCTATGACAGCACCACTATGAGTCTGAGCCACATAGGGTGGCCCTGTACCAAATAAATAGTTTTTTTTTAAATTACTATAAAGAAGCACAAATGAAATGCCTCATATAAAATGACACCTATGAAAGAATCATTTAGGAATCATATAGAAATTGTAAGCTGTAGGCATCCATTCAGGAAACCAAGGAAAATCATCCAGAAAAGCTCAGATAGAGGCTTTAGTAATTTGTGTCTTAAACAAGTCTCCAGCCATGTTTTAACCTTTTCTATCAAAATTCATCCAGTAATCACAGGGATTGTTTTAAGCTCTGGTAGAGCTTGGTTACAATAGAAGCTTACCATCTGAAAGAATCATCAATAGTAAGTTTGAAAATTTAAAAGCCAACTTGTTCATTACAAGAATGCCCCACCCAAAGAAGATGAAATTTCGTATCAAAGGAGAAATCTTCCCAGCTCAACTATTGTCACCCTTTCCAGTTGGGTGGTTTTCCAGATAGCACTCACTTGCTTATGTCTCATTAGCAACCTTATGTCTTCCACTGAACACCAAATGCCAGAGCAAGGCACCCGCTAAGGAAGTCACAGAGCCCAATCTATTTTTCAAATGTGGTTTAGGACTTAAACCATTCTGAAAATTGCAAGACAGTAGAGTTCCTATGCTGCTAAATTACCAGGCTGGCTTGCTGTATACTGGGGCACTGGTAATTGAAACATCTTGAATACATTTTCTAATTTATTACACTCAGAGCTTGTCAACACCAGTGAAAGGTCTCTGAACTATATCACAAGCCAGCAGGAGAAGCTTGAATTGAGAAATAAGACAAAAATAAATAAAATTGTGAGAATACTGAGAGAAGAATGGTTAGAACATCATGGACTACTGTGTCTGTTCACAAAACAAAGCTAAATGGAAATGGTATTTATTCTGCATTTGTATAACAGGCAGGTAGGAAGCTATACAGCTCAGGAATTGGTGGGTCCTTCTGAATTCATAAATTGCAAGTTATCCTGTAACATTCAGATTGAGTGAATAACATTTTACTAATCTAGTAGTTTTCCAGCACTCTTCTTGGATTAGGGGGCGATTACCAGCAATAGACTGATCAGGACCGTATAGAGTGGGGTCAAGATATCCATTAACACATAGAACTCTTGAATAAATCTTAAAGGCAAGGCAGTGTATAGTGCTTTCACTTTCAAAGCCAAAAGTGGATTTTTTTTGGAAAGGACTTTGAGCTCATCTGTTATTTTTGGCTGAATTTATAGACAGAATTACTAGAATTGTCACCAATCCTAAAGGGGAAATAATGGCTCTCACAGGCAACCAGAAATACCTGCCAGTCTTCCTATCATAA
>NW_004524589.1:2345053-2356973 GCF_000260255.1 Octodon degus | reverse complement strand
GAACTTAACAAAAAAAGGTTATACAGATGAATGTCCATTTTATATCTGTGTATTCAAAGAGGTTAGGATAGATATATAGTTACATTCTCTTAATGAATAGAGGGATTTGTTCTAATGGTGTTTGTGAATAGGGTATCATGCCCGCATCTTGTACAGCAATTAACCACTAGGAATAATGTATGCAATGTGTTAGTTATTGAAACTGTCCTACCAATTTGATTTGAAACTGTCTCATTGCTATTTGTTTCTCAATAAAATGATGAATAAATAAATAAATAAAGTAAAGCAGGAGTATTAGTTCATCACTGATTTCTGTGTCATTTTGGTGTTGTGTATGCATGGCTAACTCTACTTTCTGACTACCTTATAATGGAGCATGCTAACGTGTTATATCCTCACACTGGAAATAACCTGCAGTAGTAATTGCTTTGGATTTTATCCTGAAGTGCATGAGTATAATTTTCAGTGGATAGGAATCATTCTGTGGAAGTTTCATTCATCATTTGTTTGGGATTGGTATCATTTCCATTCACAGCAATGAGCTCGTTCATATTTGATATTCCTTGATTTTTATGTTCTAGAAGTCTGACTCTGGGAAATTAATTGGAGAATAATTAGCTCCAAGTAGATTGGTTGACTTTGTTGTCTGTAGTCACAGCAGATTATAATATCTCTTTAAAGCAAAAACACATTTCCTAGATTTTTCCCGTGCATCTATATATTGTGTGCTTAACATAAGCAATACAAGAAACTGAATAAGTGCCCCTCTGTCTAGTCTAATGGCAGGGTAGAGACCCTAAATAAATACCTATTGTTCAACAGCAAAACCATTTTCTGCATAATACTGCCTTAGTTGATGAAGGGCAAAAATAAGATTGAAACACTTACTTTGTACTTAAGTAGAATATTTTGCTGAAAGTAAAAAAGAAAGCATACAGCACAGTACATCTTAACATCAGAGTAAAGCTTTTAGCTCAGCTACATTCTGGTATGGTGATGGGCTCTGAGAGAGACCCAGGTACTCTTTTAGGGACAGAAAATCATGCCACAGTACCTATATAGATTGTAACTTTAAGAGCATCCAAAAGTTACAGCTCTAAATTACTCTATTTTTCCTGTCAAATTACAAAATAGGAAATTTCAGTCTTTAAAAGAATGTGTTGCTCTATTTTTAAGTGAAATATAGTTTATCAGCTAACAGGGAGGAGCTGTACTGAAGTGAATTTTGTAATGAAACAGTGTAACCATGCTCTGCAAGACGTATTTGACATCTTAATTTCCTTGCCTACTCTGACACAGAAAGGACTAGTTCTTCATTCATCATAGATCTGACTGAACTTCAGTATGTAAACTTGTGATGAATGATAAAGACGTACCGGGCCAACTGGGATGGCTCTAGTTTTCATTTTCAAGAACCATAAAAAGCTTTGATTTGCAGCTGTTAGAAACAAGTTAAAATATTATCAGAATACTACCAACTTGCAGAATGCAGCTGATATATTTCTGGTGACTGTGCAAAATTATAGCATTGTCCCATCCAGGAACCAGATGCTCCATCTCCCTTGATTTTAGGAGCGCGGGGTGACTGCAAATTTTACTTGTTGCCCTTTCTCTTCTTTTCTCTTTTCTGTGCCATTAGTGTATGAGTTACAGAGGCCTTTAAAGTCTTTGCAATGTGACCAATTGATCTCTTTAACAGGTCATTTTCTCAAAAAAATTATTCATGTTTTCTAATCAAAGGAGAAGTTGCAAATAAGTAGCTTTTTACTCTTGCTTTAAAGAAATCATTACGTATCTTCACAAGCTAATATGCTGACACTGACTTTTAAAAGAACTTTAAAAATATTTTAAAGAACTTAAAAATGATTGGAAATGGTCTTTTATAAAAATCTACTTAAGTATAGATTCCTCATGTTTTAATCTCCTTTAGCAGTGTGTCCTTTCTGTAACTCTCTGTGGGTAGCATCTGTAGAATATACACAAAGCAGAATTCATGCCATGAACTGGGATTATCATCCACAGCAAGCAGTTCCACAGGAGAAGCAAGGCTGCACAGATTGGAAAGAACAGAAACCACAGCTGTCTAACTCTGGCTGCAGAACTAATGAGCTAGATCGTGGGGTTTCATCCACACACTGTCAGAAGTGCTCACACAAAACAATATCTGCTCAGACTCACATTTAAAAAGCAAGGCTTTAATAATTTGTGGTTCTTAGCAAACACAAAAATATAGTAGGTTCTTGTCTGGTCACTTATATCTTGTTGCTGGGACAAAATACCTGACATCCAAAATTAAGGAAGGAAAGGTTTGTTCAGCTCATAGTGGAGGTTGCAGTCCATACTTGGTTGGGTCCAAGGCACAGTGGCACATGGCAGAGAGCAGCCATTCACGAGGGTGGAAGACAGCAAAGAGCAAAGGGAGGAGCAGCAGCTGTAAGAGCTAGCACCCCTTTCTCCCTTCCTTATATTGTATTCAGGCCATCTACCCCAAGGCAGGTGTAGCACTCACACCCATAATCTCAGCATTAGACTATGAATTAATCATAAACCCTAGAAGGCACTCCAGTGATTGAATGAGGCTCAGGGGGACAACGAGACACAAACCATAACAGCTGTATACTATAGAAATTTTACTAGTCCCCTCATTAGACCTTGACATTTCAGGGAATTGAAGAAATTTTTAGGACAGTATGTGATTCCTTCTGAAAACTATTACATATAAGGCATCTTGTTGAACAAATTTTAGAAATTTATCGACATAATCTACTTTGTGAGTTGTAAACTGGGATAGTATTGGATTTCCTTTATTAGATAGATAAGAACATCTAAAATTTAATTCCAGAGAAAGATTTTTTTAAGGTGAAATGGTATAGATACTTAATGAAATTACCTTGATGCCAGTAGACTTCTACACTTGCTAAAGCTACTTAATATACTCATCGCTTTGACTTGAATGAGACAACCACTGGCTTTTCCAGTGGTACTGCTGTCTTAGACCTATTAATGTTTCAAAGCTTACTTGCCTTAAGTTGGCAGGTACTAGTGTATTCTAGTGGACTATCTTGCAGGCTGATTAACTATTGCTTTTACTGTTGTCACTTCTACTTTTAGCTGTCTACTACACCTGCTGTATTGCAGAATGGAGTCCCATAGACTTACATGGGTTTTAATACAGCGTGGCTGCTCCTAAAAAGTGTTAATAGATTGCGAAAAATACAGCGATAATACATTGCAAAGTAGTTCCATGTGGAAATTGGTTGCAAGACAGTCTTCATTGTGCTATGCGTTTAGTTCTCAAATAGTATTGGGCTCACTGAACAGCTGTGTGTTAAGGAGTGCTTACTGGCCTATGTGAAGTGTGTTTTCAAGTAGCTATTAATGGCAGAGAAACTCGAAGCACTGGGAAGAAGATAGGAAATGCAGTCTATCACGCGAGAGGTTTTGGGAGTTCATTGCCTTTTGATTTTTCTAGTTGGTGTTTCTTTTAGATATCCATAAAAAGACTAAGTTTTGCTTAAACTTTAGCATACCTTTTTAAAAGGATTATTATTTACTTACTACTGTTCTATTGCATTTCGTTTTATACTTATAGTGCAGAAAGAAGTTGTGGAAAGTTTTAAAATGAACCCGAGTTGTAGCAGGTTTCTTTAGTGGAGAGTGTACACGTGCCCTTTTGGATTATCTGATCACTTTAACTGGAGGATAAGTGATGTCAATGCATGATTTGAATTGATAGACATTCCAACTATTTTTATACCCCATAAGCATGATTGATCTTTAGCTACTAATCCTAACCTATTCCAGTTTCTACTACTAGAATATGCCAATTTTGTATTTACTTACAAGGCCGGGGAGATGGCTCAGTGGAATAAGTGCTTCCCCAGCAAGCGCAAGGGCCTGAGTTCAATCCCTGGTTCCACAAAAAAAAAAGAAAAAGAAATGTATTTACTTACAATTCATTTCAGCATTAAATTTTTTCAGATTTGCATGCAATTCTTTGATTTTACCCTTGAGCTACTAGTAAAATATTACTGGTTTTTCCAATTACTTAATTAAATAATATCCTTGCTAAATCTTTATCTTTTGTTTCAATGCATCATGATTACACTATCTTTTTAAAAAGTTTACATCAGTAATTTGTTTTGTGCAGGAAATTTTAGATGTATATTTTAATGTGCTTTTTGTTCTTTGATTATATTATGTAAGTCCTGAACTCTGGCTTTCACAGAGACATGCTGCAGAGGAGATTGGGGTTAAATCATCAAAATGAAATCTGTGGAAGTAGAGGATATGAGTAACTTCATCCGCTCACTTATTTCTTCCCTCGTCTCTGCAAATAAACTGCAATCTGGAGGCATTTCTTAGCTGCTGCATTATGTTCAGCATCGTCCTAGTGAGTCTCTGCTTAGGCAAAGAAAGAATTGTAAGCCAGTACATAGCAAGCCTAGAGAGAGCTCGTGGCTCAAGTCTGAATTACCACTTGAAGTGTATTTTCTACTTAACCTCCAAAGGAAATTGAGAGGAAGAAAGTGGAAGGATGAAGGGCTTGATGTCAAGAAGGTGACTCTATCAGTGCCAAGTATGACTTTGAATCAAAAACTAAGATAGATCGATCGATAGATAGATAGATAGATAGATAGATAGATAGATAGATTGATTTAGGTATAGATATCCAATCATAAATTAGGCAGCTTTCTACAGCCTGTTATGTTTCTTATTTTGTGTATGGCTATGATTGTCTTGCCTGATTCTGCCTGTCACAGACATACTATGTTGGAGGACGAAGATTCTAGCTCATGCCTTATGATGCTAAGAACAAAACCTCAATGCTAATTTTCTAACCTTACCATTTATTTTGAATTTTTCATTTGTTTCTTTTTTGTTTCTTATAATGATTAGCCCTGAAAGGCTCCTACTTCTGCTTCATTTTGAATGGGTTTCCTGACAGTGTATGGGGATTCACATAGAGCCAGAGACCAGCTGAACCACAAGATTTTAGGGCTGGGGAGAGATTGCCAGATGCAGACTAATTCCAACTTGGAATAAGCATGTGACAACCTGGGCAAGAGCAGTGTGAAGACCCAAGACTATTATCGGACAGTGCTTCAGTTAGACCCAGGTCAAGAGAGAGGCAAAAGTCCCTTATATTGGAAACCTCATATGTGGGTGCCAACAGATTACATTTGGAATCAAGCTCACTACCAAGCGGTTGTGAACCTAGAGCTTTACCTTTTCCATTGATTCAAAATTAAAGATGAAAATATTCAAGCCATATAGTCAAGAAACGCCAGAAAGAACCAGCAATAGCACTAAAGGAGAGATTTTACTCTGTCCCAGACCCAGAATTTCCACTGTTGACTATGTCATCAAATAAAAGAAAACATAGTGTCCTTGGAATGTGAAGATACTTGCAGGAAGGGGTACACATCGGTAGTAATTTGCTTCACCTCGACAGATATGTAGATAGACATATCTCCTTGTCTGGAACATGGCTGCTAGATTAAGCGAGATGCTTTCAGCCTGTGATGGACAAATCATGTGAATTGTTGCATTTGACTGTTTTAGTCTTAAGGCCAGCTTCTTCCTACAGGGTGTAGCTTTGAACATGTTCACTTGTTAGTTTTGAACACACTTTTTCCAACATTGAGAGAGAGCCATTGTGCTCAAAACTAACAGGCATGAATGTAGCTACACACACATGGACTTCAGTGAAGTGCAAGTGAGTAAATTCCATTGAACTTGTCAAACACAAAGGCCTGTGCCTTTAATTTTTTTTATAATGTGGAGCTAACAGGTACCATCCCCCATGCACCACTGAGCATGCGTGTGTGCATACCTCATCTTGCAGCAGTGAAAAGTTATTAGAGTAACTCTGAAAAACATGGCAATTCTGCTGACGACCTGTAAAGCCGCTGTTGTTGTAAGTGACCTAGACTCTTCTTACTAGTAAAACCAATAGTGGTAGTTGGTTTAAATGGAGCCACAGAATCCCAGCAGAATTGGTTCTGGGTTGAATTCTATGGAAGCTACCTGGCTGGCTTGATTCCACCACTCCTTGTATAAGCAGTGTCTCATGCCTGTGCCAAGGGAATCATGAAATACCAAAATTAATTTGGAGGAAGAAAAAAAGAGAATTTACCATGAGTCCCCAGTGGATGCATACATCCAGACTTTTGAATGCCAGCCACTTGCACAGTGAGGTGAGGAAACAAATCCTTGCAGAACCGTTTGTCCTCCACAGTGCGCTGGCCAAGGTGTCAGGAACAAGCCCTCCAAGAGGTAGTTAAAGACTTCTCACAGAGTGTGCCATCAAAACCCAGTTGTTGAAGAGCCTGTGTTCAGTGTCAGTGAGCTGCAGTATCTTCTAGAAGTTTATGGGGAAAAACTCTCTAATATTATTCTGGTAGATTTGTACAGGTTCATCACCTCTGACTTTCTCTTTTATTTCTGGGAATTCCTCCAGAATACTGTAAGTGTTACACAGTTGAATCAGAGAGATTCTCATGGGCTTCTTAAGGTGGAGGTGGAACTAATATTTGGTCTGTTTCTGAGGCATTCTTTGACTTCACCTGACTTAAACCAGCAGAGAAGTCATGGAGGAGGGTTCCGCTTCATGGCAATCAATACGATTTTGAAACTAGAGTGTGAAGCAAAATTTTAGACCTGTTCAATTCTTAGCATGTGCCAGAGGTTTGTAGGAAGTTCCATTGGTATCTAGGCAGCCAATATACAGCAGGAAGAAATACACAAGTGTATGGGTGTTGTGTTCTGATGAGTGGTAAACAACTATAGTTGAGGCTGGGGAGATGGCTCAGTAGAATAAGCTCTTTCCTGGCAAGCACAAGGGTTTGAGTTCAATCCCCAGTTCCTCAAAAATACCCAAAACACTAGTAGTTGCAGTTCATTGGTTGACAGTCCACTCACACAAGGACTATATTAGCTATGAATATCTCACAAGTAGAAGGAGGAAGCATAATGACATTATAGGGTCCTCCAATGTAAATGATTATTTAGTTTGGTTAGTCCAACTCTTTCCAATGCAAGTATTTCTACAATAGGATTTGAAACTCTGTAGTGTGTGGAATATCCTGCTGGGAATAACATTCTAGAAAGTGAAGGTGTTTATTCAGCATCTTGTGAAGACTTGAATATCCCATCTAGTACTCTAGTAGATTACTAGAAATGAAGTCTGGGACCTGACTCTTATACAACCACGATAAAATATCTGTGTGCAGTATTCATTGAATGTGAATTTTCCAGAGTCATGACAGACATAAGTCAAGAGAAAATTGTATAAATGTATTTAGAGATTTTAGCAAAGAGTTATTCATTAAAGAAAACCAACTCACCAGTGGTAACTGCATGGCTCCCTTTTTCTGGGCATGCCATGATTCAACAGTGTATCACATAAATTGTTTCACAGTCAGCCTAATATTCTCAGTAAATTATACTTGATGGAAAGTTCAGGTCTTGTATAATTTCATTGATTCATATTCATTTCTTTTATATACTGAAGAAAAATGTGTCTGTTGCCGTTATCGGCCTAGTATTATATTAGGTGTTCCAGATGTAGTCAATGCACAATCAGCATCCCAGAACTCCAGGAGAGTCTGTTCTCACACATAACAGGGTTAACTAGCACAGAGCTGTGGCACAGGAGGAAGTGGAATGAGAATTCGCCTAGGCTCTAGATCCTGGAGGATCTCTGAAAACTTGCCACTGATATTTAAACTGGTATTGAAGAGGGGAAGAGACAGAGAAGAAGGAGTGTAAAAGAGATGCTTACAGAGTTTCAAGCAGAGAGAATCCTATGCCTGCGGGTATAATTGAGCACCATCCTGTATGGTCAGTAATTCTGTTTGACATAGCAGCTCAGAAGATGAATGTTTGGAGACGGTAACAATGGACTTCTCCATGAATAATCAGACTGAAGATGCATTAAGATGAATGCTATAGTGGCTGGTGAGATGGCTCAGTGGTCTAAAGCACCTATTTAGAACAAGCTAAGCCAAGCAAAGCACAGGGACCTCAGTTCAATCCCCCAGCACCACATGCCAGCCCGCTTGCCCCCTGGTGGGCTGAGCTGGCCACACACAAAAATAATAAACAAATAAATAAATATTTAAAAAAACAGATGAATGTTACAAGAAATGCATTTCCCAACATTAATCCAGTAATCCATTTACATGAGTCTAAACTGAGGTCATCAGTGTTTCTTTGAGGTGCAGGTATTTAATCTCTGGATTTCTCGCAGAATTAGGGTATGGACCTCACCTACTTATTGCTTAAGAAACTTCACTGGAGTCTGAGAGGGCAAACCCCAGAGCCGTAATGCAGAAATTCTGCATACTTATATATTATAAATGCCCTAAGTTGGACCACTAGCTTCATTGTGTACTATTATTTCTCCACATTTATCCTTATGCATATGTTCTTTGCTCGGTGTAGTAATATTTATTACAGGACGTTTAATCACTGTTTATGTAATTCAAAATGACAATAATCCTGAGAAACACACTGTCATAAGTTAAAGTTCAATTAACTGAATGATTATCTCCCCTCAAAGATTGAATGTCTTTTCACTTAAGGCTTTGCCTCAAGTCTAGACCTCAACTCAAGGCCTTTTACCATCAATACGCTATTCTGAATGAGCCAATATGATCAATTAAATATTTTTTCTTAGGTAAAATAATAGCATCTTGATCACTTATGTCTGCATATTTGAATTTAAATGCTGCATAAAAGCAGTTTTGCATGGTTTTCAGAAGCATCACAGGGTAAATGTAACTGCCTATTTTGACATGCAAAGGAGATCAGGACGCCAAAAGAGAGTTCGGACCACTCCCCTTGCTCCTAGGTACTGAGTTTCTATTCCTCCAAGAGTCTAAGGGGGAAGGAGTGAGACCCTGTCTCAAAATAAAAACTAAAGAAAGAGGTTAGACAAGTAGGTCAGTGATAGAACACACTATTTTGATCCCCGGTGCCTCACTCAAAACCTAGTTTTTAGGGCTGGCTGGATAGCTCAACGGACTAAATCTCCTGCTTAGGCAGACACAGGGACCTGGGCCCAGTGTGCCATTCTGGCTGCACCCTGGGGGCATGCTGAGTGAACCGGGAATGAGGCTGGGTGTGATGGCGCATGCCTATAATCCCAACAGTTGGGAGACTGAAAACAGGAGGGTCACTATGAGTCTGATCTGCATAGCGAGACCCTGAACACCCTGTACTAAATACATAAAAAACCCTAGTTTTTACAAATTAATATAAATTATAAATATGTGAACATATTTTATATTGCATGATGATTTGATATATAACGTAATCACTATAACCATAACCAACCAAACTAATATATCTGTCACCTTATATAGTAAGCCTGTTGTGTGTATGTGTTTAAAAACAGATAAAATCTGCTTTTTTATAATATATTATATAATTTTATTAGCCATAGGCTCCATGTTTAACAGCACTACTCATGTTCACTATAAATATGTTTCAGTCTTCTTTATGCAAAATAAGAAAATTGGAGATTGATCTTGGATCTTGTCTTTAAATGCAAAGAATGGGGCTGGAGAGATGGCTCAGTGGTCTAAAGCACCTACTTGGAACAAGCTTGGCAAAGCACAGGGACCGCGGTTCAATCCCCCAGCACCACATGCCAGCCAGCCTCGCCCCCCCCAGGCAGGCTGAGCTGGCCACACACACACACACACACACACACACACACACACACACACTAAATAAATGTAAAAATAAAAAATAAAAATAAATGCAAGGAATATGTGCTTTAATTTAGGTGGGATATCATTCAGTCTCTCCTGAGTTTCTAGTTCCTCTTGGTTTAACCCATTGCAGAGCTCTAATCCCACAGATCTTTTGTAACAATTCTTGATTCTACTGCTGTCACCTGAGCACTGACATTTTAAACACCCAGGTTGGAAAGGATGTTGGAATTTATTATAGCATTTGAAGTGCTGTCATTTCAAAATCCAAGTCCCTAACAAATTTGAAAAACAGACCTCCTCCCCTTCATTAATTGCCAAAGTCATGCCAGAGGAAGAGCGCACCGTCCTCTTCGCGGGCTTTCCATCACTCAGGTCTGAAGTAGACACTGATGCTATTTACCTGTGGGCATCCATCTTCAGTGATTAGTGGGAATTAAGGCAATTACTACAAATTTATGGCTCTATGAATTGTAAAACGTTGGATATTACAGAGTTTCATTGTCACAGAGGCAGATTATTGATGAAATACACACTTACAGCCTGCGCCATAGATCTTGTGACGTTTCCAGCCCCTTTGCCTTTCATTACTTTATTCTCTGTGATATGATCAGTGTTACAGTGAGGCCTTTACAGATGCCTACTAAACTTGCAGTATTTTATGGGGAAGAAAACATAATTTTTCATAAAAGCTTACATGCAGTTCCATTTGATTAGGTTCTTAATCATTCTCACCTAGACTTGGCCCCTGCACTGAAATGGTCGGAAGTAGTTTACAGCTATTGAACTTGAAGCAGTAAATCTCAGGTTTTCAAGTGAGCTGTCATATAATTTAGTGAGAATGCTGATCTGTTGTTATCAGGGTCAAAAACAAGCACTTTGTAAATTGGTTTATTGTATATCACCACAGGATCACCAAATTCAATTGTAAAAATGGCTAACTTTGAGTAAGCAAAGATGAGTGTCAGATTACTGCCGCAGTAAACTTGAAACTGCTTTTCATCTGTGGGTGAATCTGTGGGGGGCGACTGGTTCACTTGATGCAGGGTGGGTCACAGAAAGTGAAGATGGAAGTCAGCATCTGCAGTTAGCAGAGCTGCAGAAGGTCACCCGGAGCTGGTGAATTACTCTTCGCTAGGGTTTGACAAACAGTGTTGGAGAGGCTTAGCTCCATGTAGCCTAACTATGGCACCCTGGGAAGGGAGCAGAGCCATTCTGAGATTTGTTCAAGCGGTAGGATGAAAGCATCTTTGTATACTTGAACTAGCAAGTTTTAATTAACTCCTAAGATGTGTGTATGAAAAGAACTGCAAACAGTTTTGAAACTTGCAACATATTCATGAATGTTACGTAAAATTTTCTATCTTGCATTGGCAGTTAACTTTTTTGCGGGATACTATGGCAAATATTGATGAAGCATAAAGAAGAATCAGTATAAATATCCTTAGGAAACATGATAAAGATGTAGCTATCTCTTAGAACAGTTCTGGGGAGGACATGTGGGTATTAGTGAAGAAGACATGCATAATGTCAGCCCAACCTATGAGGTGTGCATGGGTGTGGTTCTGTAACTATCTATTAGGAAGGACGCTTCTTGCTTTTGCCATCTGGGCTACTTCAAAGTTTCAGACTTTAGTTTGGGTACTCTCGCCCAAGACTACAAAACAAAATACACTGCAATGCAATGCAATATATATGTAGTATATAAACTATAGCAAAATATTCATTGAAAATGTCTCACTTATGGGATGAGCACTGAAATAGTCTATTATTTTAAACCTGAGTGCTGGTGGCCACCTGCTGAAGGATTTGAACTCCTGCAATTCTGGAGACCTTTGATGTAGGACAATGTGAAAAAATAAAGTGCGAGCCCCATTTGCATTCTTCGGCCTCATAGTGAACCTTGAAGTGTTAGGTAACACTGCTGCTACTTGACCAGAAATCAGGTCGGCAAAGTTGTAATCAAAGGGTACCTGTGGTTGATACTGTGCTAAAAAACAGCATGAAAATCTGGCTACGTGTCTAGAAGTATGTGGTTTTATAGAACTTCTGTTTATCTGTAGGGCAGACTACAACTCGTTGATGTACCTTTCCATGATAGACTCAGATTCTTTAAGAACAAAGTCTCTTATAGTGCTTTAGCACAAAGAGTAGTGCCTAATGTGTTTATCATTTGGTATTGCATGGGAATCAAGTGG
>NW_004524589.1:2312906-2342906 GCF_000260255.1 Octodon degus | reverse complement strand
TAAAATCTAAACAGTTAAGTACTCAGTCCTTAAAGGACTTTGCTGCGTCAACATTTTGTTTTTTCACAAAATTCTTGGTCTCTAATTTCTTAGCGACTAGCACATAAAGTTTTCACAAGCTGGAATTAACCTAATACCTCTAGTCCCATTTCCTGCTCCACAAGAATTTTCACATGCTAATCATGAAGTGGATATTGAGGAAGAACTGCACTTTGCAAAGATATGAAATGATTGAAAGGAACATGGGAAATCTACTGCTGAAACTGTTCAACAAGTACTTTTTTACAGTTTCCTACAGATGTCAAATTTCTCTACAAAATTTAAAATAGTTTATTTAAACCCCCCCCCCTATGTTCACAGCTGAGCCTGAGTGAGCCTTGTCAGAGATTAGAGGACTTGCAAAGATATTTTTTCGCATTGCTCTGGACCGAGGGATCACATTGCTAATATGATTTGTCATTACTATACTATACAGCCACAGCTCTGCTGGCCTATTTCCTAGGGACAAAAAGAAAAGTTGCAGCTATTGCAATTTTCTTCTGAGATCTTTCTATCAAATTTTTAAATTAATTCTGGGAAATGACACAAGTTGTACATATTTTTGAGTGATTATTGCTGTGTCTAAGTACAACTGAATTATCTTTGGTGTGAGGGCAGTGCTTTTAAGTGTCTAAAAGGAAGATCAATCCCAAGGAAAAAAAAAAAAAAAAAAAAAGAAGGAAAGAAATTCCCACACACACACACCCGCCCCTGCCTGGCTTTTAACTGCTGTCTACTCCGACCAGACTTGCCTCTCTTGCTCAATCTGAGTGTCTCAGTTACTCTTCTCTCCTTGCTGAGACAAAGACCCGACACTCAAAATGAAGGAAGAAAAGGTTTGTTTAGCTCACAGTTACTGGAGGTTTCAGCTGGCTCTAAGGCAGAGCGGCACATGGCAGAGGGCAGCAGTTCTTGGCATCAGAAGGCAGCAAAACAGCAAGAGCAACAGGGCGGAGTGACAGCAACAATGGCAAGAGAGAGCAAATCTGTCTCTCGTTTCTCTTATGTTACCTTCAGGCTATATGCCCCAGGCTGGGCGTAGCACTCACACCCATAATCCCAGCCTTGAATCACCCATAATCCCAATGGATCATGAGTTAATCACAAACTGTAGAAGTCCACCCCATGACTGCATGAGGCTTTAGGGGGACAACTAGAGACAAACCATAACACTGAGCATAAGTTCTTTCTGTCCAACCTCATGCCTTAGTTAGCCTCTTTAAAAATGGGCATGTTACCCAGGTGGTAGCCATAAATACTAAAGAAAGGCCTACGGAAGTTTTCCTGTAGCTTTCAGAGCAGAACCTTAGGAATATCCTTGTGCAATTGCAGAAAGTGGTTTAAATGATTAATTTCCTGGTCCCACTTTTTAGAGTCATTTGTATAAAATTCGGAGTGAAAAATTTTGGACTACAATAATTACCATTTAACATCTTCATCAGGAAATTAACAGCATCAAAGTGTGGCAGCATATAAGTTGTTTGAATGATAAGATCTGTGTGTTAGAATGTTAATTGAATTTTCTTAAACTTGAGTGACAGTCCGTGCGTTTCTCATTGTGGTGCCGAATGACTTCGCTAAACAAGAACAGCTGTGAAAGATATGAAGGGATAGTTTATAATAACTCTTTACACTGAAAAAAAAACATGATTAAAAAGCAGTTATAAGGAAATTTGAACTTGAGGAAATTAGCTAGAAGCTGCTTTTTAAAATTTTGCTTTCCTACATCTAACCAGTCCTGATTAACTTATACAGGAATTTCATTAGATTAAGCATTCCAAGTATTACCTACAATTTAAATTATTTTAGCTCTAAGAAACTCTTGGTCAAAGCTCTAGACTATTCTGGAATATTTTTATTTCTCTATGCCTGTTTCTAGTCAACTTCTTAGACACTAGGAAAACAAATTGACTAGATACTTAGAGAAAAAATTTCAAATGATGAGGTGACTATAGCCTAGTATCAGACATGCAAATTGACTACAGAATCCACTAGAAGACTGAAATAATTTTGACAAAGACTGCACAGTCTGGAGAATACCAAATATGAAGAAAATATTGCACTGTCATCAAAGGTTTAAAATTGAAGCTTTGTTTGTTGCATCTTGCCAGCTAATTTTCACTCTTTAGCTTTTTATTTCTTCCCTACCACTTGGGAGGGCAAGGGTCACAGTTTCTCTCCATATTCCAGAGCTCTGTGAAAGCCCAGAGTGTTTTTGGCTGTATTCCGTGAAATGTCAGTCATTCTGTGTACTTCCTTTCTGTTTATTGTTTTTCTGGCCTGAGCATTTCGAGGTTCCCAAGTCACCCTCTGAGAACAAGAGTTGCAGTACTTAACCTGCAGGGACTGGCTGTGCAGTTAACGAGGTCCTCCTGTCTGCTGGTTTTAACCACCGTGCCACTCACCCAATCTTTCAGACCCTGGGCCATCTCTGGAGGGAGTGGTTCCTGGCAGCTTCACATTTCTGCTATCACCACAGCATCTTGGAGTAAAATGAACATCTGGGCAAGCATTTAGAGAATGCCACTGTAAAGAGTGACATATAATTAAGGGGGACACATAGAAGCAGGAATGGCCTCATCTCGTCTTTCTTGGAAAACAGGACAATTTATTATCTGATTGTGTTTTCCCAAGTTTATTTTGCAATTTCCTGTAGGACTCCTCCTCTTCCAACGTAGGAGGCCTCTTGTTTATTTTCAACCTAGGGAAGAGTGTTTATAAGTGCATGAGCCAACGGAATTCACTGGCATTAACAAATACCCTAAGAAGCATCAACCTATGTGGTCCCAAGGAAGTGTCCCAGGTCTCATATTGCTGGCCATGCACCTGTCATAATGATTACTTCATAGAAGTTTTCTGATCAGCACCAGTGAACAAAGGTACCATCGGCACAGTTTCCAATTCTCTGTATTTGTTGTCTTTCATCAAGATCATCTTCATTTTTAGTGGGTCTTGGTATGTCTAGCTGTTCTCCAGTTTAGCTGTCATATCTAATTATACACTTGATGTATTATGAAGAACTAAAGACATTTTGAGAATGGAGTATGATTGGGAAATTGGGAAATCATTAAAGGACAATGCTTCTCCCATCATGAATTATAGGTTTGAAACAACTTCAACACAATATCAAATTATCGTCAGTCTTGGAAAGTTTTCAAGCTGAGAAAAATTTCATATACATGCTATTTAGAGAAAGTGGAAAAAGAAGGATTAGAGCTACTGCCTTCATATGGTGATGGAACTTCAAGAAAGGCTGAAAAATTTACCAGATCTTGTGGTCTACACTGTCTCTGTCATCACTGTTTATGATGATCTAATACTGATGAAGTTGTTGGCAACATAGAAATGGCTGAACATGGCTGTGTTGTGATGAAACTGTTTATGACACTTGAATTTGAACTTCATGAATCTTTCACATAATAGCATAATATACTATGTCATGGTTTCATTTCCCCAAAATTTCCCGACACGTTCTACAAAACCAGAGGTGGACTATGTTAGGAATAGAGCCCTTGGTGTGTGGACCCTTGTTCTAGGGGGAGATGAAATCAAGCAGAGAAAATCTTGCTCCCCAACACTCAGGATCAACAGGTGGTTTCGTGAACAACAGTGCCATGTTTTTAAGATTTAGGAAAGCAAAGTTGTAGTTTGCTTTTGATGCCTTAGAGTTGAACTGGGGCTTTTCTCAGCAGTGAAGATTGATTGCAGAACTTTCCTACTGAGCTACATTTGAAGCCTATTGTTTTGGGTTTTGACACAAGAACTCACTAAGTTGCTATATTTCCCAATTTGGGGTTGAACTTGTACTCCTCTTGCCCGAGTCTCCCAGAGGGATGAGATTATAAATGAGCGCCATCATACCAGGTGACTTTTAGTAAAAAAATGACCAAAAGAAAATAAATATTTTTTTAATCCTGAGGAAAAACTTCTATAGCATTTGTGCTATTTGTGAAATTACCTCACAGATCTACATTCTTGACATTAGATCTTATCAGAAATGTTATAGTTTCTTATCACTCCAAGAAAATATTTCACATCCAGTGCAAGAAATGTAATTAGTTCTTGGTGAAGTAACCATATTATTTCATGCAGTGTGCGTGTGTGTATGTGTGTGTGTGTGTATGTGTGTGTGTCTGTGTGTGAGATGAAAATATACCTAAGATTCTGCCTCTCTGGGTCAGAAGAGTATTAGATCATCTTGTTCATAGAAATGGAAATATGACCCAGAAACCAACTCATTTTCTTTCCTTTGCATCAGATTCCTGGCAAGAAGAGAACTATAGACTGACAATCCTGGAGGACTCGGGAAATAATTGATGCTGGTGATGCTGATTCAAATGGTGGTCATGTACCTTGGATCAGGGATGAAACTAAAGTAGAATCCATTTTTGTTTCCTGAACCACTGGAAGATGCTTAAAAATGAAAAACATTCTTCAATAACTTTCACAAAAATGTGGAAGGGCTTTGTACTTCACTGCTACATAGAAATTAAAGAATTCCCTGAAAGCCACAAAAGCATTGACCAAAATGGTATTAAAGGAACTGAAGTAATCATGAATCTGTGTGATATTCACAAACTTAGTACTGAATAATCCACTGATGATTGTTCCTTTGGTGGAATAGTTACATTAATTTGCTGCCCTTATCAGTTATGTTCCATAGGATGCCTTATTTTCTAAAATATCCATGGATATGAAAAAAAGATGATGTGATCAGTATCATCTTTGTACTTTCCTATTATTATGGAGAAAGAAATTATAGATGTTAATATAAAAGTTATAGGAACACTGACAGATTTTACGTACGTGTGTGTGTGTGTGTGTGTGTGTGTGTGTGTGTGTCCTTGTCAGTTAGGCTGGATAGTTTATAAAAGAAAGTTATTAATTTTCAGACCATTTGTTTTTGATAGTAAGGTTCATACATTCCCAGGCTCTAAAAACCTGAATCTTGGTAGTATGTGGGCATCAGAATAACTTTGAAAAGAGTTTCAAACTTCACTTTGTGCTGGGCTCTTCAGCTGGGTTTTGTCACTCCTTCGAAAGTAAAGGGATCTGGAATATATCTGATACCGTTGAACAGATTTGGGTACCACTCACTGAGGTGGGGAACAATGGCAATCCCAGGGAGAAGGAACAACCTGTCGTAGGTGTGTGGGGTTGGTTGGGGAACTTGGGGGAGGTGTCAAGGAGCCGAGCATTTGCCCTAGCTAGGGTGCTGCCATGCAATGGGAGATACTCTGTAATGAACTATTTTTATCATAAGGTTTCACATTAAATCCAGCCTTAAATTTGGAAAACTAATATAAGCCTAAGTGTGTATGTGATTTTAAGAACTATCAATGTGTCATTTTGGTCAAAAGGGAGGCAGTTGGTATTTTTTGAATAACACAGTGACCTTGTTTTCTGTGCTTAGACAAAGTTATGCAGTGTTTTGGTGTGGTGGTATTGCACTGTGGCCTCTGAGTCGGTTAGCTTGTGTCCAGTGTTCTCGGCCACAGTCTCTATGCAGTAGGAGAATGTGAGGGCAAGACTGGCTTCCCAGTGCCAGGAGCAACTTCTTTGTCTTTCTTTATTCCTCCTGTGTGCTTCCCTCTCTAGTGACATTAGCGGCTACCACTTTTTCACTAAAAGCCTCCACGTTTTTATTACAAAATATCTTGATCATATAGTAAAAATAAAAATAATATATCAAACATTGTGTATCTGTCAAATAGCTTACCAAAAAGATTACAGATAAAAACATGTGAATATTTTTTCTCAGAACCTAATCCTTCTTAGGAGGAAGCTATTAACCTGAATTTGATGTATATCAAGCTTAAGAATGATGTATTCCTTTCCCTTTAAAAATAGATGTGTAATTTTAATGGTCTCCTTTTCTCTGAGTTACATAAAAATCTAACAAATATATACTTTTGAGCATTTTTATAGTGATGTTGTTCTAAATAACAGTTTCATTACAAATGAAGGGGACCTGGGGAGATAGCTCAGTGGCATAAGCACCTGCCTGGAAAGTGCAAGGTGTGAAGTGTGATCCCCAGTAACTTTAAATTCAGAGGCAATTTGTTGATTTTACTTGTTATGACATTGAGTGTTTTCCCTCTTCCCTCCAGACCCTCTGACAAATATTTGTACACAAACTGACCTGCATTCAGTGGAAATTCACATTTTATGCCATAACAGACCATTTTAATTTCATGAAGCAAAGGATTCACTTCTGCTTGCAAATGGCACTAGAGAAAGCCATGTTGTCAAAACGAGTGGCCTGGTACACCCAGAGATAAGCCTGCTGTGCTACATGCAAGGCCCTCTTTCGCTTTGAGCGTACATTTCCGTATGACATAAGCATTAATTAAATCCATCAGTGGCTTCTTCCTTCCAGAAGAACATTTTCTGTCTGAAAATAAATGTCAAGTGAAGAATATGCGGCACAGGGCAACTGCCATTAAAAACACCATAACTTTCACCCAGAGAGAAGCTCTGGTGTGCGGTGTCCACGTAGAGACAGGCAGGGAGAGAACATAAGCATCTCTTACGACTCTCTCAGCCTCCCTGACTAACAGTGCATGGGGAGGGGACTGTCGCTTGCCACACTAAGGTTCCAAAGACAAGCACAGTTAAGCCTCTATGACATCTACTGTCCTCTGATGTTACTTGGGACATGTCAAATGAAAGTAGGAGTAGGAAAAAAAAACATATGGCTTGGAAGGCTTTATCGCTCTTTCATTTATCTGAGAGGAAAACAGAGGTGAAGTACAGTATCAGCATCAACTTAACTCCACTAGGTGCTTGGATATTACCACGTTCATATGCTGAGGCCCAGAGACAGAGAAGGGCAGGTGGCTGCCAAAGCCCATGGGATGAGTACCCCAGATTTTAGGCAGAATATCAGAGAGGTAGAATCTGCCCAAAGACCTTGTGCTGATGTTTCCATCTTTGTCATTTCAGGGGAGCGCTTAAGAATCTGTCCTCAGGAATACACATGCTGCACCACCGAGATGGAAGACAAGCTAAGCCAACAAAGCAAACTGGAGTTTGAAAACCTTGTGGAAGAGACAAGCCATTTCGTACGTGCCACTTTTGTGTCGAGGCACAAGAAATTTGATGGTAGGTAAAAGACTGTGCTTTACTTTCTTCCTGGCTGTGTTTTTCAACGTGAGTCGCATCGTTATCTGAAAAGCACCCCTGAAGGGGCTCCTGCTCCTTCCTTCTTTTACATTGCTAGAAGTCTATTTTTAGAAATAAACTTTTCTTTTGAGTAGGTTATATTTTAGTAGTCTCTTGGGAAAAACAGGAGTTAACAAAGGGCATTTTTGCGTTTCTAGTTTGCCTATGAGGTCGTTCTGAAAGATTTAACTCAATTTTTATTATCATAGTTATTCTGATTGAGGTATTTCACAGGATAGCTTTTCATTGGCTTTTATAAGAGGATTTTCTTTGAAAAAATATATTACTTAATATAAAATATAGCATCACGTTTAAAAGAAGGCTTTCTTAACTGGCATTGATATAGATTCATTTATTTATTTGCCATTTGAATAGTCTAACACATCTTATGTCGCAGTTTTGGGGTATTCTGCATAGAAGTTAGACCCTACCTTGATTTCTTCATCATAAGCATCGACTTTATATCTATATTCAATTTGTCAGTTGATAGCTGAGTGGACAAAGCGCCTGCTTAGGCAAGCGCAGGGGCTGGAGTTCGATCCTGGCCACCGCATGCTGTGCTGGCCCCACCCCCAGGCCAGCCACCAAGTCCAGTCATGGTGTCACACACCTGGAATCCCAGCACTGAGGAGGCTGAAACCAAGAGGATCACTACAAGTCCGAGCTGCGTAGTGAGACCCTACACAAAATGAAAAAAAGAGAAAAAAAGAAAACACAAAGAGCAAAAGCACTTATTGCTGCAATATTAGCAATGAGTCTTCTCATTAGAGCTTCAGAAAAAACTCAGATACATGGTGGTGTTACTATAGCCAGAGATTAGTGTTGTGCGATGGTATGTGATTTTTACCGCTCTAGCAATGAATGTGCCGTTCTCCGATGTGCTCTAAACTTGACTCGCAAGTGTTGGCAAGCTTCTGCGGGCCCCTTGGACAGAGAGCACTGCCCTCACCAACAGAGCTGCTATTCATGTTCTGCACCCTCTCCAGTCAATGCACAACAGAGCCAGTTAGAAAGCTTGCCAGCTCGCGTCCCCCTCCTTTTTCTCTGTGTAGTAGATAAAATGTTCCACTTCATTGCTGCTTTAAACCATTATTGTAACAACGATTTCTTTGCATTTAATTCCCTGAGCTATAAGAGACAGGTCCATGGGTGTTTTCAGTATGTGTGATGATATAGCCATTTACACATAAGTGATCGGTACGATCTTTCCAACATCTTCACCTCTTGTGCTCATCTATTGTGCATGTCTAACTTTATCTGAGGCCACTTATGAAAATAATTCCCGAGGCTGTGCATGTTGGCCCTTAATTGCAACTAGGGAAAACTTAGGGTTTGCCTTTTATTGGCAGATTTCAAATCCAGCAGCATTTAGCAGCCCCTGGTGGGACTTTTGGGGGGACTACAATCTATCATTGTAAACCAAGCTGAATTAAGACATCTTGTCGTTTGTTACTGGAAGAAGGTATATGTGATCTGCTGCTGCTGATATTTATTTATGCCTTTGAAAAACAACTCTATTGCAATCACAAAGCTCCAAGGATGCTGAAATAATTCCAGGGCTGTATTCGCAGTACTTAATATATATTTGTTTTAAGAAAATTATTGTATGTTAAGTGGATTTATGGGTAGTTAAGTATTTTTATACAAGGGAAGTTATTCAACAAGACTGAGGTAGATATTATTATCATATCAATAACTTTTAATAGCTCTGGGTCTACAGCACTTAATCCCAAATCTCTTTTGTTTTATTAAAGAAACCATTCTCCCTCTCTGTCCTTCTCTTTTCACAGTTTTGTTTTAAATTGTTCGAATGTACTTAGGGCCATGATGTCAATCAGTATGACAGAGCATTGGTTTTGCTAAGATTACATCTGACATAGGGCAGGGACAAGTTCTTTAGGAGCACTGCATTAGGCTGTCATGGGAAATAAATTAAGGGATTTTTTTTTTTTTGTATTATTAAGTTTCTAGACTTAAACAAGATCTCTACATGTGATCCTGGTAAGCCATGACTTGAAAATCTCATTATTAAAAGAAAAATAGCAAAAATTAACAATAATAGTAACCATAACTAAGAATTATGATGATGATGTATCAATTTAGAAGTCACTGTCATCATTTCTGCCGTTTGAGAAATTCTGTCACGGAATAGACTGATTTACTTTCTTACAGCGCAAAGGTAATCCAGCTAGTGGCCATCTCAGGAGATGGCAAATTCCTGTGTGTTTTCCCCCTTTCTTGGTGCTGGAAAGTGAACTTAGTGCCTTGGCATTTGTTAGGCAAGTGCTCTACCAGGGACCTACATGTTTGTCACCGTACTGACCTAACAACACGGTATCTCATGACCTGTTCTAATGGTACATATCTGTTGAGTACAGAGACATGATCTAGAATCCATCGTGCAGTATTACCTTCTGAGCTATATTTTGAAGAACTTTGAGTTTCTTTTAGTAACAATGTTTGAGGAGTCACTTTTGTGTTATTACTGTTGTCTTTTCTTTTTTTTTCTGTACTGGACGTGAAGCCAGTGCCACTGTACTGAACTACTGCCCCAGCCCCCACTCCCTTTTACTTACTTTGAGATGGGATCCTGCTAAGTTCCAAAGTTGCTTAGGCGAGGCTCAAACTTTTCTCCTCCTGCCTCAGCCTCCCAGATTGCTGAGGCTATAAGCACGGCTGAAGTGTGTTGATCCAACATGCCCAGCTGGAGGTTCACCACTGGTCCTGCTTTCACAGAGATCTATATTTGAGACCTGTATGTTGTATGTCTTTCTTAGCTATAAATTATTACATGAAAAAGTAGTAATTAAAATAGAAGGTCACAGCCTTCCTTCTTAGTTTTGTTAAGTTCAGAAACAATTTGAATTACACCTGATAGGTGCATTCCCATTCACAGTGTATTCAGAGACTAAATTCAGTCACAATACTCATTAATTTCTGATTGTTGCTTTCCTTGGTCTATTACCAATGCCTTGATTCCTTTTATTTTCTTTGCTGGCAGTAATAACTATTTTAAAATTTGAAATTTGAGTACACCGAACATTAAAACACTTTAAATTTATGGTCATATTCTCTCCTGTTTTAATTAATATTTATGATAATATTATGAAGATAACAACACTCAATTACAGATATTTATCAGATGGCAGGGAACTAACCTTGAATTAGTATGAATTCTCTCATAGCTTTTCTAAATGGCCAACCTTTGTCTGTGACCCTGTGAACTAGCATTTTCAGCTTAGAGACATCAAATTAAATCAATACATATTATTTGGCAAAGAATTTTTCTTATAGCTGAATAATTTTTAAAATTTAAGGGCCAGCCAAATAGCTCAGTGGATTAAAGTGCCTGAAAGCAGGCCCTGGGGTCAGGGGTTCGATTCCCGGGCATGTGGGGCACACTGAGAGGGCAACTGAGCCTGGGCATGGTGGTGCTCACCTCTAATCCCAGCTCTTGGGAGGCTGTTAAACAGGAGAATTGCTATGAGTCCACTCTCTATAGTGAGATTCTGAACACCCTGTAGACCCTTCCCTAAAATTATATATGTATATATAATTTTTTATGTATATATATATATATATATACATTTTTTATGAATGAATATTTACTAATGGAGGTTTAGTTCTGGGCATTGGTGCTTCTCCAAGCGTCTCACAGGTTTTCCTTTCTCTCCCACATTTCCACCTGTGGTGACACTAGACACTCTGTGAGGGCCAACCTCTCTCCTCTGGAGCCCAGTCATCGTGAGCTTCCCAAGAAGCACACAGAAGTGTTTGCAGCATGCTCTGTACTCAAGCTGAGCTCTTCTGCTCCTCTTCACAGATTAGAATTGTGGGTGAAAACCTGGACAAGCACAACTGGCTTAATAATCCAACATTATTCTCTCACCTCTCACCTCTCTCCTCTCTGCCAAACACCACAGCGAGCCAGCAGTTCCAAAGCAAATCAACACAATCGTATTCAACATGTAGACAAAGGGAAGGTCATCTTTGTGTTCTCAGTTAGCTTCAGTTTTGTGTTTGGCAGCATCTGACCTATCAGAATGGCATTTGCATCTAAACCACTGCTTTCGCACTTCTGGATCTTAAGGAAGGAAGGATTCAGTGTCCCAATGGGGGGTCTTAGCACTGAGAGGGAACTCCTGGCTTTCTTCCTCACTCTCACTGTGCTGACCCTATTGATCAGGGGTAAAGTGCCACCCAAAGCCACAGAGATATTAAGTAACAGAATGAGAACTGTGTCTCAGGCTGAGCACACCTGGATTCCAGTTCTCAGCCACCTTTGCCCCAGGATTTCCCAGGGTTTTTCAGGTCCCCAAATGTGCTGTCACTTCACAGTCACTGAGATATCCCTCTTTCTCCCCAACCTGTTCTCTCATGGTTGCTGTGGGGAGGAAGTGGGAACAGCTGTCAGAGAACAGTAGAAGAAGCTGTTTTTAATCCTTAAAACAGAAAATTACTCACCTAAATATAGTCCAGGCCCCGTGAGCCTAAAACCTCAAGAGGGAAAACCACCTGCCAAGTTTCCACCAAGAATGAGGAAACTGGGATGTAACCCAGCACCTCCTTTATAAATAGTTACATTATAGGAAATCAATATTTGGTGGACATTCTAGCAGTGGCAAAGAATTAGTTATATTTCTTTATCAAGGTAGTAATGATATTGGTGCATAAAGAATTTAAGAACAATTCTTGTAAAGGTTAATATATATATATTCAGTTAGAAATTTTTCTTGAATTGAAGGGGACTGCCAAAATATTATTGAGTCATTAAAAGAATTTATCTCAACAAACCTACTGAATTCTGCCTTATCATGGGCTCTATCACCCTATTCTCCAAGAATATGTTTGTGGAATATGGATTATTCAGAGACATGAATGGATATTATACTCTGATTTTCCCCCTTTTGGTTTCTTTGAGTTAAAATTTATGCACATTTGGAGTGCTATATGTGGTTTTTACATTTAGTATGTTCTTGATCTTACTATTTTTCTTTTCCAGCTGGTTGTTATTTATGTATTTTAATGATATACATTTGTCCAGAGATTTTGGCAGCAAGTGCATTTTAAAAAGTAAAATAAAAAAAAAGAACCGTAATTTCCAGTCTCATGAAGAACTTATTCTATAGTAATTTTCTCAGAATACCCATTGCACTGAATGCGGAAATAATTTATATACATAGGCATAGTATTTTCATGTTGCAAATCTGTTCGTGTTTTCTTTTTAAATATCATTTCTCATCTATATACTGTAGAGATGACAATAATGTAATGACTTCTTTAAAATATAGCCTAATTTTCTCAGAGAATACACTTATATGAAAAAGAAAAAGCCCTAACTAGTTTTCCATATGGCGGTAAAATCTTCCCTATTTCCTGTCACGTGGGTGATATTGGGTGCATTGTGTATGTGTGTATGCATGATTTCTACTTGAAAAATGATCATAGATAAAAAGATGATTTGTGATAACTAAAATAGGACCTGTGCCTATCAAGAAATTTACCTTTTCAGAAGCTGTACATGAAAACTAAAACGAAAGCAAATAAGATCACCTCTGTCCCTAACCAGAAACCCATTGGAAACAGAGAGGAGGTGGCAATTGTTAGTGGTCCAGGATCCACACAGAATATTCTAGCTTATGATAATTAAAAGAGTGGCAGGAGAATAGAGGTTTAGAGATTCTGCGTACACCCAAACTGTTCTTAGCACTTTTCAAAATAGCTGTTGATTTTCTCCCAATGGTGTAGAATTATTGACATCGAGCGCATATCTGTTATATACCTATTCTATAGAAACTTCATGTATTCTTAAAACAGAACTGTAGCCTGGCACCCTCTTCATTTTGTGGAGCTTAGAGACTCTAAGACAGACAAATGGAGGCAGGATGTCTCTTCAAAGTAAACTTCACAGTGCATGTCCAACACCACTGAGGTGGGGGGTGGAGACACAGGAAAGCCGAGTACTTCCTTATCACAGAGTTCTCCTTGAGTTCCTTTAGCCCACACGAATAATGTTTTCTTTACCATACTGGCCTTTCAAAGATGAGTTTCCCAAGAATTCAAGAACATAAATATTTTCTAAGAAAAGTTAGAAACCCACAGGCACGATGGTCATGATGTGACCTTTCATATCACGAGTGCATACATCAGTGAATACGTGTGCGGCCACTTGCACCCATGCCGTCACGCTTGCACATGCGCATGCTTTACCCTTCCACAGTGTTATAAGAATTGAAGTAGTATTTCTGTTTCTTGTTTTATAGATACCTTTTGTCAGTCCACAGAATAGCAAATTAACTGTAATTCATAAGGCTTATAATAATGTTAATCAGCACAAGAGGTGATTAGCTGAGGGACCCCTTCACGTTTGCTAGAACACCACACTGACATGTATTTCATATGAGGGCAATCATCCTAAAAGCAGAATGTGCTGAACCAAGTTTCAGAAATTAAAAAATGGTCTTACTGACTTGGCAAAATAATCTGACCTATTTCCCAAAGGAGAGACTTTCCAAAACTGAAAACCAGCCAACCAGGGATTTGACTTTGACAGAGCTGGGGAACAGGTTTGTAAATCAGAGATGCCTTGTGTTGGCACAATGTCGGGAGATGATCCACACTAAGGGAGTCCTTTAAATGCAGTGCACGGAGAACCCTGATTTTGTACAAGTGGAATTTGTCTTCCTTCTCTTCCTTCCCTTATTATCCCATCCTCCTCCCTTTCATCCTTCCTTCCTTCCTCCCGCCCTTTCTTTTATTCCCACTTTAGACTTTGGCAGATCTTTCAAACCTAAGGATGCACACTGTGAATCAACCACTTCATGGCATCTGGGAGGTCCGACCAATCATTTCCGAGTTCTTATGCCCTTCCCACACACCTCGACATAACTTAAAATATATCGTGCACCCAGTGCTGTTGAAATATTGTCATCTTATTATCACCAATTCCCTTGCATGATGGCTTTGCTGAGCAGCTGTTTCACAGACAAGCCAATTTCTTTTAAGTATTGCTCCATCAGACTCTGAAACCAGCCTACCAGAAGGGTTCTTGGTCATGAATGTTAATGAGCAGACGGATATCTGTTCTTGGACCAAGACTCACTAGTCCTTTGAGTAAGTATGGGTAAATTACAGGAGAAATTTTATTTAAGTAAAACTTATCTACCGCTGACCAGAGAAAACTGTTTTTCTTATTTTAATGAAAATCAAGAAAAATATTTAATGGAAGTGTAAATTAGAGCTCACTGGCAACATTTTTGTGTTTTGACATGAGAACGTGGTATCTGAGAGAAAAATGGTCAGACTCTGTGGTGTGTAGAACGCCAGAGAATCCATTAAATCCATTGTCTCCTCTTAGTTTTGAGGAGACAGTACAGTGGGAAGTAGAGGATTCGCTTGTTGTCTCTCTGGAGAGAGACTTGATTTTGCTTAGGGATAAGGAAAGAGAATGAAAGCATTTCCCTTCCTAAGTGAGACAAGGTAAAACCTTTTATTTTTCTAAACAAATACAATGGTAAAGACATCAGAAAAGCCATCTGTTTGCATCTAGTATCTAGGGTTTATAAAATAGTAGTGTAAGTGTGTTCTCATCCCAAAACTACAAAATACTGATGGAGTCTCTGAGATGTCAGACAAGACCAGGATGCACCAAAAGCACTCATTTTTGAGGGTGGTTCATGAGTCTCCATGGGGCTTATGAGAATATTCTTATTTTGTAGTTTCCAAATACCTATACAAGAAAGTTTTTGTAAAAGCTTATGCAAGACTGATGATTTCCAGATTATAAATTCATAACAATAGAGAATAATACCCATTGATATCTATTTTTTAACATATTTGGTAAGGGCCTCACTATGCAGCTTGGACTCTAGTGATCTCAATATCCTCCTATCTTCAGCCTCTTCAGCCCTGGGATTACAGGCATGTGCCACCAGCCCCTGTCTCTGTGGCTGACTCAGTGCTCCTGGGGGTGGAGCAAGTGCTTCTGGTGCCAGGGATTGACTCTCAGTCATTGCGCTTGCCTAAGCAGGCACTTAATCTGCTGAGCTATCTCAACAGCTCCTTTTTTCTTACATATTCCATAGTAAATTAGAGAGAGAATACCACTCTTAAGTTGCAAAAATAAATATTGCTCACTGGACCTAAGCTACTGTTTTTTGTGGTACTGGGAATCGAACACAGGGCTTCACACTTGCCAGGGAGGCACTGTGCCACTGAACTATAACCCTAGACCTCAACACTACCTTCTACTTCCATCTAAGTTTTAATATTCTTGTGCTGAAATTGGCTAATCTGGAATGTAAGGGTTTATAAAAATAATCCTCTGTCTCTAACTCTCTTTGTCCAGTCTAATTCTAAATGTTAAATTCTTGTTTAGAAGACATAGGGACCCTAAGGTAGGCAGTGGGCATACCATGATTTGCATCTTGAATATTCCTTCAAAGCCCATGATGAAACCTTGGCAGCTGGTGAGAGGTGGTGGAAGCTTTGAGCGTGGGTCCAATAGGAGACGCATAGGTGACTGGAGATATGAAGGGGACTGTGGTGCCCCAGCCCTTCTTGTTCTTTCTCTTGCTTCCTGGCCACAGGCCAAATGATTTTGCTCTGCTGAACGAATCTTCCATAATATGGTGCCTCACCACACACTCAAAACAGCAGGTCTAACTGGTCATAGATGAAACCTTCCAAACTGGGAGAAAAAATAAAACTTTTACCTTGTGAGTTATGTCAGGTATGCTGTTATAGTTATGGGAAACTGACTAGTACCACATACTTATATAAGATTACCCATTCAGAAGACAGTGTAAGACTCGTTTTTTTTTTTTTTTTTTAGGAATGTATTTAGTGCAGGATTTCACTATGTAGTTCAGATTCTAGGGATGTAGTGATCCTTCTGTTTTCAGCCTCCCCATTGCTAGGATTACAGGCATGCACTACCATGCCTGGACTTGGCCTCCGGTTCAGCATGCTGGGGGGCAGAGCCTGTAGGATATGTGGTACTGAGATCGAACTGTGGCTCCTGAAATTGCTTAAGCAGATGCTTAGTCTGCTGAGCTATCTCATTGGCCCAAGATTTGTTTAAAATTCATTACCAATAATATTTATCTATCATTCAGTATTTACTCAGTGATTTTGGGTTGAAATATTCGTAACCACAAGAGCTAATGTGGTTTGATATTTTGACAAATCCAAAGAAGAGTTTGTTTAATAATTAATTTCCTATGATTTGAATTATTTAAACAATAAGAAAAATATCTGAACCAAATGAAGTGAAAGTTCTAGATCAGCTAAGAACAATACTATATGGTATATAAAGTTTTGAAGAAAGTTTTAAATCATTCATTATAGCCTCAAGATACACATTTATCATTCTTTCAAAAGATTTGTTACATTCACTAAGTAGGCAAATATAACTCTTTAGCTGTCCACATAGATTAGTTCATGGTCTTCGTACTACGTCCTCCCTACCTACAAGTTTAATGAGATACAAACCACTTAAAAGCAAACTTTGGAAGGTGGTCAGATAGCTCAGTGAACTAAAGTGCCTGCTTAGGCAGAGCGCAGCAGCCGTGGTTCAATCCCCACTGTGCCAGGCCAGTTCCACCTTCAGGGCTTGCTGAGAGGGCAATTGAGACTGTTGGTGACGTGTGCCTGTAATCCCAGCACCTGGGAGGCTGAAAACAAGAGACTCACTACAGGTCCGATGTACATAGTGAGACCTGTATACTCTACCAAATACATAAAAAAATAAAAAATTTAAAAAATCAAACTTTGAAGTGTGATTCTGGAAATAGGAACTCAAATTTCTTTAAATGTTTGAAGATTTTTTCTATAGCTTTTTTATTTATGAAAATTTCTTTGCATACTTTCTCCCTTTAAAAGCATAGTTCTATGATCATTAGAGCTTTCAATTCTCTTGGGCTTCTTCCTGATCCCCTTCTAAGCACTTAGTTAGGTGACATCTAATCATTTTTCACTTATTTAGTGTTCTTTTAGTTGTGCTTTTTTTAAAAAATAAGATTCATTGCATGCTCTCTGATGAAGACTGAGCTCATTACATATAGAGATTAGGTCTCCTATTTCTCTTTTATCTCCCTCTGTTTGACTTAATATGGACCATATTTAATATTGCTACTGTGTTGTCTAAGTTTCCAAGCTGTGCAGACCTCAGGGCATAGACCGGTTAGATGAACTATTTAAATTCCTACTATAAATATGACAGAAGAAAATAGGAAGCCTTGAATTCTAGTTATCTATTGACTCTTAGGGTTCATAAACCCAGGAATCATATTTGATTTCAGCAGAATTCGTTCCATTAAATTTAATGGAACTAATTTTAAATTCTCCTGATAGAGATGGTCTTTACTTAGTGTACAGCAAATAGAAGCCCTTATCTTACCTTAAAAGGCAAGGATACGTTCCCTATCTCATTCTGTTTTTGTACCTCTCTCCCTCCCCATCTCTCTCTCTCTCTCTCTCTCTCTCTCTCTCTCTCTCTCTCTCTCACACACACACACACACACACACACATGCATACACACATGCACACACATGCTCACTACACACGTAGGAATAAAGAGGGGCTATGAAGCACGCACTTGTCCTTTGGAAGCAGATCTTGCTGTTTCCTGGTCTCAACACTGGAGAACATGATGCTTTGGCTTGTGTGGGTCTAACAGGGCGGAAGTTCTGGATAAGCCTCTTCCACTGATGGAGCAAGCAGCCTCTGGGCTACTGTACCTATCACTCATTTAAGTAAAGCTAAGGTAGTTGAGTTGGTCTCAAGAATTTGATAGAGATTTTTACATGTTGTGATATATGAGCATCAGTCTGAGGTCAGCCAATAACAGGGCTCCACTTTATGAAAGGTATTCCGACACATTTTATCCATCGATGTGTCTTATACATTTAAAAAAGTCTCTTTGTTCCTTCTTGTATTTACAGTAAGCATGCCCAGCACCAAGCTCATTTGATTTTTTACAGGTCAGTATTATGCTTTTTCATTCAAATTTCCAAAAATGTGAGCAGTACAGAATTTTCTTTTTTCTCTTATTTTGTTGTTGCTAGCTTCTAATTTATATTTTTCACAATCACTAAAATATTTTCAATCTCCTAGTCCTTACTTCTGCTAAAATAATGTTTTATGACCCAAAAAAACTTTGATTAGTAATATTTTTTTATTTTAATGTATTGTGCTTATTGTAGAAACCTTTAATAATTTAAATTCCACATGCTAAATGATTTAAAATGACATTAAATTTATGCATGACTGAGAGAAAACAATAAAAATATTGGTCTTTGAGAAAATTGCATAAAACTTAACATTTATTAATATCTAGTTTCTCATGAAATTTTATTCAATTAATTTCTGAAATTGTTTTTTAAAATGGAACTGTTTGTTCCTGTGTTCAGTTTAAAATAAAAATAAAAGTAGGCTTCAGTCTTTGAAAGACAAAGGCGATTTACTATTTTCTGGAAATAATATCCCCATTTTCCATTATACTTCATAATGTTTTGTTAATACAACTTGGGGCCCTTTTGCCATCCTGAAGTTTATAATGTCTGTTTAGAGTTCAAGAAGACGCCTGTGCTAGCATGGTGCCGTTGTGCTGGGTGAGTTACTACATCATGATTCATTATGAGTAATAGGGCCAGGTGGTCCATAAAATGCATCTTCTCATAAGGTAATAATGTAAGGACAGTAGAGAATTAAGGAAAATCGAGCATACAATTTGAAAATTTTTAAGCATTTACCTTGATCAATACTTCAATCTCTGTTGACTTTGTCCACTTGATCAGTAGGTAAGTCAAGTTTAATCTCCTGTCACAGAGTCCAGTGCCTCTTGCAGAGGGAAATTGATATTGGCTCTATACATACGTACCTTCTGCAGAATCCAAACTCCCTTTCAAGCACAGCAGTTGCCATTAGACAAAACTTCTTGCCCATTTTAAAACTTAGCAAGTTTTAAATTCTCATGAATATGTGCTTTATTTTTTAAATTAGCACATTTTCTGATGTGTGTGTGTGTTCAAAGGGTATGTATGTGTAGAAATAAAGACTGATTTTGAATCTAGTATATTTCCTTACATAGATTTCAGGTGATTTACTCATTCTTCACTGTTGGAGAAGGATCTACTCTTCTCAAGATAGTATATCAAGTCTTGTTTTAGAAAATTTACCCTGTGAACATCAGGGACTGTGTGTGGCAGACAAGTATTCAGATATAGAATGCACATTGTGTTGACCAAATGACCTTGGCAGTTCTTACAGTCTATAAACAAAACATTTCTTCGTTTTCAAAATCAGTATGATCACGTCTATTTGAAAACACAACACATCCGAGGAGTCTAGCGGGAGTGTAGCAGAGGAGCATTTATTGTGAGACAGCTGTTCCTTGCGCTTTCCTCTTGTCACCATCCTCCAGCTCACTTGTCCTTTAAGTGATGGTAGCCCAAAAGAAATACTTGGGCCAGACTAAAAATAACTATGAGGCCAACTGGGGAAGTGGGTGAAAATACAGATTAAAATTATCAGAAAAGAATCAAGTACTTTTAATATAAGACCGCTGAAAGTGGTTTTATAGGGGAAAAAAGAAAGAAAACTGTCCAGAAAGTTAGGAAGAATTTGAGCTGTGGAAATATGATGGATGGCTGGGATCTGGGGTTCAATAGTGACACCAGGAAAAATCCATGTGGTGAAGGAAAGCATGTTTGAAATAACAAGGAATGGGACTATCACTAAGGCCCTTGAAGTGCTTCCAACGTGGCATGTTCACATTATTCTCTGATGATCAATGGCTGTTCTTGCTTATATTCATTTCAAAAATTGGCAAAAGCATTTGAAGTTAGTAGGAAAAAAAAGAAAATCCCTGGTGAACACCATTTCACAAAGTTTACAAGGTAGAGTTTGTTCTGTTTAACTGATGGCTGACAGCAGGTGTGGATTACACAGTGAAATCCCTTGAGTTTCTTCCTAAGTCTTTTGGTGTCTCTGCCACTGTAATGTTTTTAGTCAAGTAAACTGGTGGGGATTGGTGACTGGGTTAGGTGTTGTACAGTCCATGGTGAGAATTCTTTACAGTGAGGTCTTTACTTCCGAGCACATGCAAGTGAGTTTCTACTGTGATTTTTGGCGAATGGTGGGATTTCAACACGTCTACTCTTCTCCTGTGCTAGTCTATTTTCAGACTTTCTATGGAAGTGAAGGAGGATTATGTAATAATTACAGTTATTAGATCACTTATCTGATTATGCACTTGAATAAGAAACCAGGCACAGTATGGCATGTTTGTAATCTCAGCACTCTGGGAAGCTGAAATGTGAGAATTACAAATTCAAGTTCAGCATCAACAACATTTAGTGAATTCACAAGACCCTATATCAAAATTTAAAATAAAAAAAATGTACAATGTATGTGAAGGCCCTGAGTTCATTCCCCAAAACTCCAACTCCCCCCAAAAAATTAAGTAATTTTCTTCCTGTTATAAGACTGCATCACGCGTATCATATCTCTAAGCCTACGAAATTCATTCTCGGTATATTTTCTCATAATCTTGTCAGCTCCCAGTTGCAGATGAAGCCACTACATTACATATATTCCACTTTAGGAAGTGTTACATTTGTGTTTCACATATCTTGCATCTGGGTCTCCCAGTAACACTTGTACATAAATATATAATACAAGGATAATACTATAAATATTCTATCCACCAGTGTGTGTGCATAACTGATGATAATTGGCCAGTATGTGTAATGAATTGACTTTTCTCAGTAATAATTCAGTACACAACCGACTTGGTGTATAGATCTTTGGGGACAGATGAATATAAACAGCTGACATGCTCAGCTTTCTTTTACTTTTTTTTTTTTTTTTCAAGTCATTGGAAAATTCAGAGCTCTGATGAAGTCTACTCTAAGAACATGCGTATTTATATATTTGATGTATATTCTTAGTGTTTATTAGATACCTATTGATTATTCACAGTTACATTTTGTAAAATCTTAAACTCTCTTTTATTTTTTATTTATTTGTATTTTTATTTTTGTATTTTAGGGAAGCGTCTATCTGGTGTTCAGGGTCTCACTACTAGATTGGACTCATAGTGATCTGCCTGTTTACAGCCTCCCCAGAGCTGGAATTACAGGCGTGCACCACAAAGCCCAGTCTCAACTGCAGTCCCAGCGTGCCCTGGGGGTGGGGCCAGCATGGCAGGCAGGCCCTGGGATCAACCCCAGTCCCCGTGCCTGCTTGCAAGGGCTTTAATCTGCTGAGCTAATTGGCCAGCCCATTAAATTCTCTTTTAAATTGTGCACTTCTCAAAGGCAAATGAAGTCTTCATTTGTTCCAGTTTATTAGGGGTGGAGTAATAGGTGACAGACAGCACGGGGCACATTTTGTGTGCTGTTATGAGCTCTGCCTTTCTGAGATTCCCTAACTGCGGTTAACTTTAAACCAAGCTCATTCTTGCCAAGGTCCTGACAAGGCCAAGGCATTAAGATCCTTTGGGGTGAGACTCACCCAATATCCCCTGGGTGCCCCCGTGGTTTTCTTGCCACAAGGAATACGCTCCTTTTCTGCATGGGCTATAGTGACACTGCCTGTGCTCACCTGCAGGATGGCCTGGTCTCTGATGGAGTTCTTCGGTGCTTTACCTTTATTGGATTAGTCCAGCTCTGCTCTGCTCTGTTCTTGTCCTAATCTGAGTGAAAAACATTGTAAGTGTCATTTTTTTATAACGTAAAGGTGAGGAGTAGATTTGGAAGAAATTTTTAAAAATAACAATATATTTTCTTCCTCCATGAGAATTTTGCTGTGTGTTAGTGTAGCATTTTGATATCATTGGAGTGCTAGAAGTGCTACCTCGAAAAACAAATAGGAAAGGTCAGTTCAGTTCTGTTTTCTCACTAATGTCAAACCCAAAATGTAGCTTTATCCTCTGCCTGACTTGTCCGTGAGGCTTATTCTTAAAGCTTTGTCATAAGTGTTTGAATGGGAAGATACCACTGTTACATAGTTTAACCTTATGTGCCATGACTTTTAAAAATAAGTAATTAATATAATGAAGGAAAGGACCAGGAACCTTTACAAAGACTCAACAGCTTGAACACTAATGATTAATGACCTTTTTATCTCACAAGCATTTTCTTCCCTTTTAAACAAACATCCCCACATAGAGCAAACCATATTGCTAAGTAGCCATATTGCATACTAACTGAAGAATTTTTTTCTTCACTACATGATGATGCTCAATTGAAGTGGTAATTATTTAATTTAATTATAAGGAACAACCTCCATAGGAAAAATAAAGTTTGGAAAAACACAGATTTTAGATCAATATTAATCATATAGGGAAATATGTCTATGAAAAATAATTCAAATAAGATACATACACTTTTATATCAATACTCATGCATCATCCATGTATAACAATCTATTTTGTTTTCAAAAACCAATACCTTACCTCACCTCATTCAAAGTTATTTCTTTTTAAGTGTTGGCATTTTCTTATACGACTGCATGAGTTAATTATTTAAGATTACATGGCTTAATTATCTAAAATTTGTGTTTCTACAAGGTGTTAGAAGATAGCTCTATCATCCTCCACCTTCTAGGTGTTTAAATATATGTAATTTATTACCACCCTAAAAATGCATTTTTGTGTATCGTTTGTTTTCTTTTCTATTGTCCCTAGGGGAAAACAAATAAAGATCCTGAAGAACATTTTATTTCACTTAGGCTAACCATGCCAATACTGGCAAACACTGCCAAACATGCAGGGCCTAAGTGTGTTCCTTTTTGACTACTTGCCGAAAAAGCCAGCCTAGGCCAATAGGGATTGTGTGTGGAGAACTAAGCCATGCTGGGTGCTCATTATACATGACTTAGACACTCTAGCTTGCTTCCCCCACCCTCCACTTGGAGATGGTTGTATGTGTTTCAATTAAAATCTCCATTTACTTCCAGCTGGCAACTTTAGCATCCATTCTATCAGCGGAGAGCAAAGGTCACCTACTCCTGCCTGAACAGATTTTTAAAACTACGCCCTTTGCCTCCCCTGTGAAGATGCCCATGAGGCACTCATCCTGGGCCTGGGCAGGATGCTGAAGGGTCGCGTTGCATGGGGACTTTCACCTTATTTACTGATGTAGCTTTGGTAGCTGTCGGTCCAGATGCTGCAACGGCTGCTGCTTTGTGGATTGGGATTCAGCAGCAGCTGTTGTTCTTTGCTAGAGCGTGTTTCTGAAATTCAAAATTTAATAGTCTGAGACCCTAGTCATTGAAAGCTATGCTGAAAGTTAATTTGCTGCATCCAAGTTTATTTTCCTACCTAAACCATAGTTTTTGATGCAGCCTTTCCCCTGTGATACACAATAAAATGAGGAAATGACATGCTTGCTGCCATTTCCAGGCTCCAGAAAAGAAGAGAATGTAAGAGTTTCAGGGCAGGGGCTGGGCCTTGCAGCTGAGGGACTTGGCCATGTTCTCATTGTCAGATGCTCAGCTCTAGGCCCTAAGTGCTTTCTACCTCCTTCCTTTTGGCAAACTGACAGAAGTTTACTTTTTTTTTTTTTAACCTCAGAAGGTTATAAAAATGAATGCTACCTGTGAGGCGCTTTTGAGTTAAAGGAGATAATGTACATAAAACAATGAGTATAATCTTTAGCACATGATTATTGCTTACTATTTTTAAAAGATCAGCCACATCAATTTTATTGTTTTTTTTCTGATAAGAAGTCTATTCATTTCCTTGTTTCATTTCCCAGCAAAGAAATGAGCTTCTTGCCAAATATGAAAAAGCTCAATATTTCAATTATTACAGCTAATATTTATTAAGTAATACCATGACTGAGGCACCACTGCAAGTGTTTTGCATGTGTTATTCTAGTTAGTGGTCTTAACTAAATCTGTGAGACAAGTGGCATTATTTTTATTTTTATTTTACAGTTGAGGAAACACTTGCTCAGAAACATAAGCAGTTTGCCTGAGGTCTCTTAACGAGTAGGAGAAACAAACAGGATGGCATTGAATCCATAACCTGTACCAAGCTGAATTTTCTCCTGCAGGGAAAGCAAATCAGATTACCTTCAGAGAAAGAATTTGAGCTCTGCTTCTGATGTGAAATGTGCTACATTAGTAACAGAAATTCCAGTCAACTCTGTCATCCTTTGGTGCTCTTCCATTTTCCTGGATTCGGTCTAGTGGTAAACAGATTTATTATGTTCAAGTACAGGACAAAATAGTTATTTGGCGAATAAACCCTAGGCTTGGTATTTCCACTTCTGAGTAAGATTCTTTTAACAATACAAAGTATTGATGACCTCAAACTAGTCCTTTCCATACTAAACACCTGGTTGTAAGTGACAAAGCTACTACAGGGTGGGAGGGAGGGAGAAGTATTTCCAAAGTAGAACCATCAATGGCAGTCTAGCTAAGAAATCTACAGTTCTGTCCCACAGGCGAGCCAGCGTCTGCATAGGGCCGAAAGTTCCAGAAGTGAGGATGCAGACCTGGGTCACATGCAGAGGCACATGTGAGGTTGCCCCAAGTGCAGAGCTAGGGTTCCAACTGAGATGTTCTTTCACACTCAGCCTGAAAGCTCAGTGTGTGTGATGCTTTCCTAGGATGGGGTCTCAGCAGGATCGTTTCCAAAATGTACCCCCAAGACTCCAACCCAAATGATAGCACATATAGAAAGTGAGGTAATTGAATATATGTATATTTTTGTCTTTTGGATATTTGGTGAGATACATGAATGACCTATTAGAATAATACTTAAAGAACAAACACTTGTGGCAATGCTACAACAAATCATTCACTTTCAAATTTAGTCCTTTATGAGAGGCAGACTGTGAAAGTCTTTTTTCTCCATATTCTCAAACAATGACCATGTCCATGTCATAATCAATGATAAATGTTCTTTATTCCAATGCCTTTCTCCCCTTCTGAGTGTTTATCCTCTGAGAAGTCAATGATTTTGACCTTTGAAAGTCCTACAGTTTCTTTTATAAGTGAGTTTTATCATATGTATTACCACCATAAAAAGGCCAATTGACTGTTCAAAGATTTTATATTACAAGAAACATATTAACAGGGCGCTCTGTTTTAGCAACTGTCCCCTTTTTCCTGTTGTAGCTAATAGCGTAGCACTATTCCTAAACTCTCAACTATTGCTGTTAATGTTTCACATTTCCCTGGCTTTCCTTATGGCATTTCAAATGCTTACTTAATTTTTTTCCTGAATTGGGTACATAAGGAAATCAGAAAGGACAAACACTGCATCACAATGTAGTGTTTTTGTCCAGTTTTAGTGCTTTTTCTGTATTGTAATTGTAATGTGGTCGAATGAATTTTTCCTTACTTTTTTCTCAAAGGTGTCTCCAATCTCATAGACCACAAGCAGAGCTTCAGTTATTTGGTTTCCTGTGCCCCAGTTTTGGTTCCTTTGTCTTTTTGCCATCAATAAGGAGAAATACCATGGGAGATTGCATTCTGCCATTTAGACTTTGGAGGATTGTGTACCTTTTCCATTTTGGCAGGAGTTGGTCCCTCTGTGATTTTTGGTAACAAAAAGAGTATAGAGAAAACTGCCAAAGTGAATTATAAGGGGATCTGCTTGATTGCTTCTCTGGCACTATGTTAAGATGAAGCATCTTCTGGGACCAATGGGTATATAGTCTCTGAGTTAACTAATTTAAACTACTCCTTCAAGTCTTTTCCCTTTTCTACTAATTCAGGGTATTTTTGATCTGGCTTTATCAGGAAGTGTCTGTTTCCTTGAATATTAAGGATTTCACTCCTTGAATAGACCATGAAGAATATATTGATATTTGTTTTCTGTCTAGGGATCTAGAGAAACTTGATAAATATAATCTTTTTGAAAACATATTGGGTCAGTCTAGTCAGTCGAGCTACTTAAAAGACAAGAGGAAAATAATGAGAGTGAATTGCCGTGTGATGATAGATAGCCTTGTGCTAACCTGGGACCAGAGCTGACAGGAAGCAGCTTTTTACAGGACATAAGGCAGCGCCATCTGCATGCAAGAGAGCAGAGAGATGGAAAGTCAGGGCTGTGCTGTAAACCTTTAATTTCTCCCTGCAACAGTCGTGTTGCAAGACACTGATAGCCACGAAAGCAATTACTACTTGAATATTATTAAATCACTTGCGTGAGATATGTTGTTAGTTGTTACCCTTTCAAAGCCAAGCCCTCCAACCATACGTTAATTACACATGTTGAATATTGTTAATATTCTTCACGTACACTTAGCTTTGCTCATGATTAAGTCGAATGAATTTTGTCTTTATTAAAAGTGATAATGCTCAATTGGGACATTTCCAGAAACCATTTATTAATCCTAAATATTTAGGCAGGCCCTTCTTTTTCTTAGAGACACATGCTTATGGTGAAAACAGTGACAACAATAAAGCAGTTGTCAAGCTGGTCTTGGGAACAGTCAAAATAACCATGGACTATGCACTGTGATTGATGCTCAGGCCATTCTAGAAGGAAGTGGGATGAATGACTGACCACCTAACTGTTTGATTCAGAAGAATTCTTAACAGATGATGGACTTACAGCATGAACACAGGACTTTAGTAGTAGGAAAGATGAGTTACACAGAGTCCAGGAAAAAGTACAAATGCAACATTTTTAACTGTGCTTGACTGTTATGATCTTTAGAGAGAAAATATTTTAAACAGAATATTCTGCTGAAAAATAAAGTGAAAAACATTGAACTGTTTGAGGTCTGGGATTTCTTTCAGATTTTGTGATTCTACATGATTCGACATGTTGAGACAACAGCAGTAGAATTAAATCTTTATGTAAAAATGGCCATCTGATCCCATTTTTTCAGGATTATAAAAAAAAAAAGGCACTTGAATCTCTATCACTTCATTATTTCCACTTGAGACAACAGTGTCTTGTTGATTACAATGACACTTTTTTTTTTATTTTAGGGAAAGTATACAGGGTGTTCAGGGTCTCACTACTAGATCAGACTCGTAGTGATCTGCCTGTTTACTGCCTCCCAAGGACTGGGATTACAAGAGTGTGCCACCATGTCAAGTCTCAATTGCCATCTCCAGGTGCCCCAGGGGTGGGGCCAGCATGCAGGCCATAGGATCAAACCCCAGACCCCTGCGCCTGCTTGCAGGCGCTTTATTCTGCTAAGCTACTTGGCCGGCCCTACAATGACACTTCTTAAAATATGTATTATGTACATTAATTAGGAAATTACTAAGGAAATGGTTCCTCCACAGACTTTCTTGTATCTCTTTCAGGTTATAGATTTATATACTATCCAGTTGCTTCCCTCCAATGAACTGAAAATATCACAAAAACTCTCATTTTTGAATTAGTCATCAGAGACATAAGAATTAGGTTGTGTAGATATAGTCATTCTATGGATTTCCTTAGTGGTCAAATATTCAGAAAATGTTCCCTTTGTTGCCAATAAGTAACATAGCAACAAACACTGTGCATATCTCATATTTGACCCAGGATGAGCTGAGAACAGCCAGGTGATTTTCTAAGAGAATCCAAAGGAGTACAAATGTGCTGGTAGTGCTCTTTGTGGTTGGTATGTTTTAAGTCTTCAACATTAGCAAATATAGCAAAAGTTGCTATGAGCCAAAGTAGTAAGTGAAAATATAAGTTCATATTTGCATCTCTGAATGTATCTTCTACATCATAAAATTTTTTAAGGACTTGTATTTTGAAGGAAGAAACTACTCATTAAAAATATAGTTAGTAGTTATCTCCACTTACCATGTAATAGACTCTCCGCACTTTTCATTTTGGTAACATTAGATTAACATGAAATCTCACTAACAAGGGATCAGTAATAAGTATGTCTCTATGAATATTGTGCTTGCCTGTCATATTGGTGCATTAAACTTTCATCATTGATAATGAGAGTAGTGACCCACTAGCAAATGTCACCTCTGAAGGTGGGGAATGCAGAGCAATGGATGAGACCCTGTTTGACATGAAGACAGAAGCTGAGGACAGAAATCATAGAAGCAAAAGCAGCAATTAACAGTGAAGGCGTCAGGAGTTGAGAGTTGAGAGCTAGCTATGCCATGACTGAGGTTAAAATTTAGCTCTTCTGAGACCCTGAAACGCTTCAACGAATCTCAGCAATTTAACCCAACATAAAGATATCTTTCTCTTGGTCTGAAAACATACCAAATGTTCAGGTTTAATGCATTGATATTATTGGTAATTCTAAAAACTTATGGTCTGGGGCAAGGGGAGATAGCTCAGTGGATTAAATGCTTGCCTGGCAAGTGCAAGGTCCTGAGTTCGATCCCTGGTACCAGCTTAAAAACAAAATCAAAACAAAACAAAAAATTCAAGGGGTCCCATCCTTCATTTTGTGACTCTTACCTTTCTGCTGGAATCTGTCCTCATCTTTCAGCTAGAATACTGTCTGCGTGCTACTCACAGCACATACTTTATCAGTATTAAAATTGCTGTAATGTGCATACAGATAAAGTCACAATAAATAATAGGCTTGCTCATTCTTGATTTGAATTTTAGAAAGGTGGAGTTGAGAGGAAAACATTAAAATGCTCATTCCAAGTCTCTGCTACACAAAGGTAACAAGAGTGACAATGACTGGTAACTGTTGAAGAGCACTTGGCCTTAGAGGTCCTTAGAGGAGGGTCTAGAGTTCACTTCTCTGAGATTTGTTATTATTGTAACAGTGAAATTGTGAAGCATTCAACATTTTACTAATTCTGATACAGCCTTCCACTCACCAGCAACAGGAAGATGTTGATTTTTTTCTTATATTTCATTTCAATATTTGTACATTTTATATGGTCATATATCTCATACATTATTTCAATAAAATATATGATATCAAAAATTAAAATTAATTATAAGGCAATCTCATAATTAGACTGGGTAAAAGTGAGGTATTTCATTTTTTCTTGATTTTTAAAATTAATTTTCATGAGAAAGAAATAGCAATGAGACAGTTTCAAAACAGCTTAGTAGGACAGTAACAATAACTAATACATTCTATATTGTTCTCCTAGTAGTTATTCAGAGTACAAGATGCAAACATGGTATCTTGTCTAAACAAAGTGAGGCATTTCAATGAAGTAAAGATGTCTGACTTGTAAATATAAAATATCTCTCTACTATTTGGACATCACAAAGGCTTCAGTGATTTTAACTAAATTATATATTGTTAAGATTTTTATTTATTTGCAGTGAGGTTATTATTAACTTGCACTAGGATTGACACCAAGGCCTTCACATTGGGCTATATACTCAGCCCACTTTCTTTAATGTTTTATTTTGAGACAGAATTTTGCTAAGGTGCCCAGTCTGAGTCTAAATTTGTGATCCTCCTGCCTCGGCCTCATAAGTTTTGGAGTTACAGGCATTTGCTGCCATGCCTGCTAAATTGATTATTTATTATTCATTTGTTGGAAGTTTTAATGATTTATTTTCTTAAACATTCACTTTAATGTCACTGAATACGTTGATGCTGCTGTTTAAATATCAAATAACTGTCAAAGTTCTGGGGAAAGCTAATTTCTCATGCATAGTTAGGTTTCTAGTACAGTTCAACTCGTCAAAAAGGAAAAGTCTTGCCATTAACCCATATTCTCTTGGATTCTTACATTTCCAATAGACTGTGAGACATAACTATCTCTAATTCTGCATAAATTAATGACCTAACTAAGGGCAAATGTATACACACCAATGTTGGCACTTAGGGATTTTAATTATAGATATTATCTTTCTTTTCATTGCTAGCATACACTAGTATATATAT
>NW_004524589.1:2307806-2312698 GCF_000260255.1 Octodon degus | reverse complement strand
AGAGAGAGAGAGAGAGAAGAGAAGAGAAGAGAAGAGAAGAGAAGAGAAGAGAAGAGAAGAGAAGAGAAGAGAAGAGAAGAGAAGAGAAGAGAAGAGGCATCAAGAACTGTATTAGGAATATAAATTTTTAGCTATTTTGGCCATGTTGCTCTGTGAAGTAGCTGAAACAATGAGACAAAAGAAGAAGTGCAGTAGGTGAGATTTAGAACCGCCTTGTGAAATTATGAATTTGTCTACATGGCCACCTTTACAAATACTGAGACATACTTTTTCTTTAAGGTATGTGTGAAGGCAATTTTTAAATTATTTGCTAAAGAGATCAATTCTTTAAAATAGAACATTATACAAAAACCATATATTAAAGTCCAAGAAAAATAATATATTATAAATATTTTACAGTTAAAATGAATATTGATGTTAGTAACACACATAGGGCAGTTTTGGGTCGATAACCCTCTTGGTGGTTTCTAATATGTTAAAACCTGGGATATTTTAGTGTGAATGTTATTGCTTTATAGCATGCATCTGAAAATGTAGAATAGAAATCAAGCATTTGAGCCTCTTACAAAGCCATGGGGTATGATTTTAATGTCAGCATTGTAGAAAAACGTATGTTCTGAATGCTATGGGAGAATGAATAGAAGACGTAGTATTTATGTTATTACTTGCGGTTTTCTCCAACTCCCTACTCCCAAGTTCAGATCTCAACACACACATAAACACTTGTGCACACTAGACACACAGACACACACACACACACACAGAGACACACACACACACGAAAACACACCCAGGCTATTCTAGTTTGAAAGCTCTAATTCTCCTGATTAGCAGTCCACAAACGAGAATTAAATTTAGAATGTTTTGATTTGAGGAAATATGCATGGAGAGAAATCTTGTTTTCATTATCTGAGCTGAAATTGGTTCACTTAAGATTTTAATACACCAGAAAATCAATATTAACAATTTATTTTATATAGCTTTATGCCTCGCACAAATTTATAACTTCCAACAATCCACTTACTTTCCAGTGTCTGTTTCATGATGTGATATTGTGTTTGGTAGTGGAATCTGCTTCCATGCACTAAGGTTATAAGAAAGAATGTATTTTGATATAGTAGTATCTCCTTCTTTAAGTCTTAATAAAGTGTTGGAAATACAACTTGCTGGTTAACACATTAGTTCTTAAGGTATACTGTTTACATTGAATAAAACTTGAAGTTCACTTGATAACCTGAGTTTTTTACTACCTTTGCCTATAAGTATATTTTCTTCATTTCTGCCAGGGAAGGGAACAAAGATTTTAGACCAAAAGGAATCACCCAACCAGCAAATGACACTTTTTATTCACAAGTTCCTCTTGAGAAAATTTTTGACTCTTTGCTTTTACACTTTATGCTACTTTTCTGTGAAATGATCAGACATTTTTGAATTAATGGTCTAGTCCACCTTTGTTAGGACCTTATGAAGTTGATATCATTGTTAGAATTTTGGAATTGGAGTGATTAAATCTTTAAGCTCTGATTAGGGGAAAAAATTGAATCTGCACTCAGGGCTTCTTACACTGGCCTTAAGATGCCTTGATTTTTACTATTTGTTCATTATAATTATGATCCAGATTCTATGAAAAGAGGCTAGGGTAGATTTTCATGAAGCTTTTTCAGGGGCCTTTTGTGCACTCCAAGGGAATGTTAGTTGGGGATTTATGACCCATTTACTTAATTTTCTTTTGCTTTCAAACTAGTGGCAAAGTTGCTTGGCTCATGTTTTGGATCTTACACTTGCCTTTTTTGAGGAGAATGTGTGGCAATCTTGGAGATGAAAAGCAACAGAAGAGAACTGGGGCCTGATGTGGTCTGGTGAATCTCATTCTTCTTCCTGGACCAGCATTAGCATCACAGAACTCTCCCAAGAAAGGCCTAAGTTTCGCCCTCCTCCATCCCGACTAAGTGCCCAGCAATCTGTATTTATCAAGGCTGATGATGTGATGCAGATGCAGCTCAATAGATTTGGTCCTATCTTTTGGACCTCCAGGAGCATTTAGAAATGTGCTATTGTTTCATAGAAAAATGAAGCACGTAGAAAGTTACAAATTCTAAGAGACAGTGGGTCTAATTGGTTTGTCAAGATTAGCTGAATAGACAGTCTTTTTGCATTTGCTCTTTCATAAGGAACTCTCAGATCTCAATAAAAGCTTTGTTAAGCTGGGGCTTTTCATTTTCAGAACGGTTTGGTCTGCTCTGAACTATGAGACCTCAAAAATGTTTTTTACTTCCTTTCATGTTCCATTCTTATATCTCTTGGCCGTAGAGGGAAAACCAAATTGTGCATAGAGCTTCATAAAAGAAGCCCGCTACATTACAGCAATATTGGGTCAGTTAAGATGAAATTGTTCTGGGTCTGTCAGGTCAAAGTTAGATATTGTCTGAAGCTGTAGAAAAGGCAGGGAAAAGGGCTAGGGTATTGCCAGTCATACTAGGATATTCCTTAATGTTGATAGGTACCTATTGAGTGCCTATTGTATGCTGTATACTAGCAGTTATTTATCTATGAGAAAAAGAAGGTGAAAAATCGCTATTGTGGTAATTTTTATTATATTCAGGAAAATTTATATGTAAAGAATATTATGAACAAGTTAATAACATCTCAGAAATTGTAGAGTTATAAAAAATTTTTTAGAAAGATCCAGAAGTATGATAACAGCCTAGATACATAATGGGAAATGTGTTGAGTCACACAATATATGACTTTCTTCAATAGAGCATATTTCTTTATCAATTTTGCATAGTGAATTTATTTTTAAAGCAGATGTTAGCTCTCTATCACTAATCATGAAACTTAACATTTGGGAAAGTATGAAAAGAAAACCCACTTGTACATTTTTTCCCTGGGGATGGAGCTGGCATTATCAACCAATTAATAATGCCAAAAAAGTGAACTTGGAGAAACACCTAGGAAAGTCTATAAGTAGATGAAGTGAGAATAAAATGCAAGGACCTGAGTCAGAGGAAATAGCCTGCTTCCTGTTTACTAGTCGACCTTAAAGCCAGAAGCCTCTGTCCTCTCTGGCCCCTGCTGCCTGGTTGGCTGTCCTGATGCTGATCCTCCCATAGATAATCCCTACTGATGATGAGTCCTCAAAGATTATTTTTATGTTTTGCCTTTTTATCTTTCTCAAAATGTTTAACTCTGCTTACAACCATGCTATTTAAACCATCCTTCCATGTAATCCATTCTTACTTAGGATGTTATAGATCTCTACTAATGGGATCGAGTTAACTGTCCTGGACCACCAAGGCAACTTTTTAAAATATGAGTGATAACACATTGGTCAATTGTTACTAATGCTGTTTTTCTGGGAGATAGTTTTAATGGCACACATTCAACTATGCCAAGAAATTTTGTGTGGATACGTCATAATAGTTTTTATAACAGCTTTATTGAGATATATTATGCTGGTTACACATGGAACTGTGTCCACTGGAGCAGTTATGCTGAAGGCCCCACCTGGACCTGAGAACTTGTTCTTACTTAGCAATGGGACCTTGGGGAATAACTCCTTGAAGTCATTCACTAATACAGTTTTTCCATAATTCAATATGACTGATTCCTTGAAAACATACATTGTGGTGTCTGGTTTATTTCAATTAGCATAACACCTAAGGGAGTCTTCCATATTGTACCTTTACTTTGTAATAAAAACTTAACATCCATCTAAGAAAATCTACCCATGACAAACCTTGGGAGGTTCTGAACATTCCTTTTCTGGGAGGAGGGCTAGTGAAAAAGTGCTGGCAGGCTTGTTAGTTAGGATAGAGCCCAAAACTCTATTGATGGGCAGCCACGATGCATGAGATGGTCATGTCTGTCCATGCCTGTCCTACTGCAGTGGTCCTCACATTAGAATGCATATTGGAATCACCTGCAGAGCTTGTGAAACTAGATGTTCTGGTCCTCACTTGTAGGGTTTCAGACTCCGAAGTCTGCCGTGTGTTCTCCAGAATTGCATCAAGTCCCCAAAGCATGCCCCTGGCCTATGGAGCATCCCTTGAAAGTGATTACTTTAACTCAGAACCAATTTGGGAGTATTGACACTCTCCTTTCAGTCATTCTCATCAATTCCTGTCTTCTTAGTGCCTTGTAATAAGCAGAAAAGATTACTCTTTCTTAACCTAAAGTGGCCTCTGGTCCAAGCATACCTTTGCAAGCTGGATTTAATTTTGATGACTGTTATTCAGGCCATCAGTGGAACATTGCATCTGCCAAGAGCTTTCAGTACGCAGGGGGAAATTTTAAAATCAATCAGCTCAGTGTCATCTCTGGGCTTCTCGGCCTTCTGTGATCGCTCTCTCTATTTGAAGGAGGTCACAGATCCAAGGAGCTGCTTAGAATTGCTAACTTTTTTTTTAAATTAAGCCAGTAGTATAATTACTCAGTTTCTTAACTATGCACAGGTTAGGCAGGGGGCTCACTTAATCAGTAGTAAATGTTTGTTTTTCACATCACAGATTCACCTTTCACTTGCCTTCGCTGGTGCCTGTTCTCCTGAAGTGAGAAGTGTGTTTACAGCTGTGGTTATGCATCTGTTGCTAAAGAGAGGGGGAAAATGCTCAAGTACAATATTAGTTTGGAAAAGGTTTTAGGGAAGGCAGTACAATAGTGAATATAGTTTTTTGTGAGGTCTGTAACTTGTATACGTAGTGAGGATGGCACTTTTAAATTAAAAATGAAAATAATTTTATACTCTATGCAAGATATAAAATGTCAGATTAGTCAAATATTTAGGATGACTAGAGTATTTATTAAAAAGAAAAAGCAGGGCTGGGGAGATGGCTCAGTAGAATAAATGCTTCCCTGGCAAGCACAAGGGCCTGAGTTCAATCCCTGGTTCC
>NW_004524589.1:2303728-2307135 GCF_000260255.1 Octodon degus | reverse complement strand
ATATATAGTTGCATTCTCTTAATGAATAGAATGATTTGTTCTAATGGTGTTTGTAAATAGGATCACAAGTCCACTTCTTGTACAGCAATTAACCACTAAGAAGAATACATGCTGTGTATTATTTGTTGAAACTGTAGTTCCGATTGGATTTGAAACTGTCTCATTGATATCTGTTTATCAATAGAACTTTGAAAAAAAAATAAACAAATAAAATTGCCAGCAGATTTTTGGGGGTAAAGAACTCATTTGTGTGTGCAGGACCTGATGGTGTATGCCTTGGATCTCAGCTACTCTAGAGGCTGAGGCAAGAAGACCACAAGCTTGAGGGTGTTTTGGGCCAATTAGTGAGACTTTGTTCCAAAATAAAAATAGAAAAAGATTTGGGATATAGCTCCATGGAGCAGCACACTGAGTTCTACCCCAGCTACCATACACAGGTGTGCACAAACCACACACACACACACACACACACACACACACACACACACACAGTATGTGTGTGTTGCTTAATTTCTTAACAAATTCCATTCAAAATTTTGCTCACAGTGATAGATATTGCCCATGCAAATCAGCCTACCTCAGATAGCTGGGGGTTTGTGTGTGATTTTAGAAGCAAAAGCACAAAGTCTGGGAGGAAAGTAGTGATCAAGTATATAACTTGTGAATATACAGGATAGTGGTAAAATAACACACTCCTAAAATAAAGACTTAAAAAACACTTTCCAGGACCATTTGTCCCCTCTGTTATCTATGTATTTTGAAGCAATTCTGAATTTACAGAAAAGTAAATTTTCTTACTAATTACCGGTCAGTAGTTTATTACCTTTGCTTGGAGAATTAGTAAGATGTCGTAGCCATTATGTTTTTATTTTTCCCAAATATTTTCCAGTGAAATTTTCAAACATTCACAGGACTTCCGTAATTCTGCAGTGACTGTCTATAAACCTACTGCCTATATTCTTCTTTTAACAAGCTACTCTGTTTCATTAGAAGTCCGTTTTCTATCTCTGCATCCATCCATTATTCTCATTGATTTTTTAAGCAGCTTTATTGATGAATAATTTACATACCATAAAAGTTGTCCATTAAAAACTTTTAATCCACAGTCAAGTCATAAAGAAAATACAGTATATTTTGGTGAATATAAGGAAGCAACCCATGTCTTGGCTTTCATCATTGTTATCTAGCAAATGAGACTAATCTCAGTTTGTAGTCCAGGGTAATATTCCAGCGCCCGCTTCTGTCAAGTGGCTGGAATCTCGGAAAATCCCATACAACTCGCTAATCTCCATTTTTGAAACTAAGTCCACTTTACTCTTTCATTACTGAATTTCTTGTGGCTCCAAAATGCAGGAATTCTCAATCTTAGCTTCTCTTTCTCTGGTTGCTTGGCAGAGTGCTACATCCTACCTCATGTTTGCTTTCCTCAGAATTAATCCTGATGACATCACGCAGAGCAAGTTAGCCTTGACATTAGAAGGGTATAAAGCACTTATGCCTTAAGGACTCTTCAAGAGTGAATCATTTGTACGTAGCATTTGCAGTATTCTTCTGTGCAATGGAATCTTGCTGTTACTAATGTAGACGCCTGCTGGTAAATGCTCCGACTGTACATATTAGCCAGCTGGTGGCTGAATTCTGACTATTGAGCTGCCTAGAATTGGAATAATCAATTTTCCTGCAGAAAATATATTGTGTTGTAGTGTTTTAGATTTGTGACTGTAATCTGCAACCACCAGGGAATTTATTTAGATTTGCAATTATACTGGAGTTAGTAATTTATAGTAAAGAGATGGGAGTTTGCTAAATAGGAGACATAGAGCTGTGAGTTTTTCATTAATAGTTTTGCAAGTCTTGCATAATACACAAGCTGTTAGTAAAGAACTATTAGCTAAATAGTTCATGGTCGTCTTATCTAAGAAAAGCAGAACCTAACATGTTTACCTTAAGAGTTTTCCCATTTATTCTAAATTTGGTTTTCTTGCCTATGAAAGGGAGCATTACAAAAAAAAACAAACTTCGTATTTTAAAGAAATTTTATTCTGCATGATAAATTCCTCATTTTCCAGTGCTGTGTGTTTTATTATATTCCAGTAATGCACTTTGCTTAGCATTCCTGAACAGTAACATTGGGTCCTTTCATAGTACATCTCCAGTGGAAGGACATGAGAATTGACTCCTCTTTAAAATTATGTATTTCATTATATGCAAAGATGTTTTTGGAAAGAATAATCTCATTAATGCTTACCAGCTATTTTGAAGAGATAGTTACACAAAATTCTGGCTATTTTTCACAGATAAGCTAGAAATCTCAACATTACTTCAGAAGTTCATAAACATAGAGAAGAATCCTTTGTATTTTACTCTAATGTAGCTTTCTTTACACTTTGCAATCCTTTAACAAACTCACGCCCAGAGCTCTTTAGAGTTGTATGATTTATGACATTCAGGTTGTCATGAAACTGATGCTTGTATGCATAACAGGTGCTGTTTTGCAAAAAAAAAATGTTGTATATCAATAGTATAAGATGAAATACGTAATTTTTATATTTGACAATGAGTATAGTATGATAACTGTACATCCTTGGGTTCATGTGCAGTACATAGTTATCAACTGTAAACCTTAAAACATAATCATACTTCAGAGATCAGGATGCTTAATTTTAGAAAGTTAATTCAGTGCCTGTATAATATGCTGTGGAGCATCCCTGAAGAGATCAAGCTGATGTATTAATATTTATGCAGTGAAACCCGGGCTGTCCCCTCTCAGTGCGATCAGTGGATGTCACCTAGCGGTAGCGGCACCTTGATTCACAAACCTAGCTCTTTCCATGACTCTGGTCACCAAGCAATGGATGAGAACCCAAGCAAATGTGAGTGCAACGTGTTATCACTCCGTAAATCAGGTACCAGCTCACAACATTTGCATCGATGGAAATTCTTGGTCACCAGAGCTTTAAATTTTAGAATTGTAGGTGAAGAATTTTGGACTTAACAAAGCCAACTGATGACTTTGTGGCATAATGAGGGATGCACCTACAGAACCTCCTCAAACTAGCTACTTCAATTAGGCAACAATGATTGTAATATCACAATTTAAATGTAACTTTACAAAATGTAAAAGATTTCTATGGGTTTCTACTATTGACACTATGCTCAAGAAATGGGACATAAAACATAATCCACAGGTATGATTAATATATTTGAGTAGTTACACTATTTGTTTGCTTAATAAAATTTAATTGAAGTTAAAATTAGTTTAAGTTTAAACTGGAAAATTCTAACAGCTTTCTATAAATTCTTGTTGTTCCCAAGCTGAAAAATAGTAGCACAGAAAATGAATGTCATATTACTTAAATAAATACTTGGCTTTTTTTCCCATGGAATTTTTTTCCTGAGATAATCTT
>NW_004524589.1:2301787-2303628 GCF_000260255.1 Octodon degus | reverse complement strand
TGTATATTCTAGACAGGGGAGAATTTCATGTTGTACTACTTTCCATTAAGGAAAAAATTTCTCACTTAGAATTGTGCATCCTGTATGGTGATAGGATGGATTTTCTACAGATGAACTTTAATTGTGCATTGAAAGCACTTTTTTTCTCAGATGCTACCCACTAGCTTCCGGTACCAACTGGGATGCTGCACACTTTGGGGGGCTGAGATCTGTATCCTTCACTCAGGACTCCATGCCTGGGTGTCCTCCAAGACCCCATTCCTGTGCCCACAGCGCTCCTAGTTGCTTTGCACAAAAGCTCTAGAGAGCTACAGAAATATCCCTTGCTGAACCCAGTTAGAAATATCTCCAAGTCGACTTCCTCTTATTTACTTTACAGTGAAGGTCAAGGACTCTCAAAGAGCACCTGACATGGAGGAAGTGTGGTTTAGGGAAGGTTGGCATAAGAAACGTGACACATATCTAATTGTGTCACTTTTTTAAAGATGACACAAGTGTATGGCTACGTGGTCATAGTGCAGTTGCTCTTCCTAATTCTAGGAGCAGCGCTCATGCCAACAGCTGGAAGCTAAAATAGTTCAAGGGATGTTTCTCTGCAGCTTTGCTGTCAGAAAATGCCCTATGAGATATTAAAGGAGGGAGGACAGGATAAACAGAAAGGGAGGGGAGAAAAAGAATTTTCAGGTGAGAGAAAAAAGGTACATGAACTTTGAAAGAAGAGTTAACTTTTATTTTATTTATAATGTTATCTAGAGTTAAAATTACAGTCCAAGATATACAGCATTCAGAGATTTGTTTTTCATTTCTTCGTTTCTTAATACAACCAAAAAGGCATAGGTGAGTTCTGATACAGACCCTTACAGCCTGTTATTATGTTTCATATGATTTTAAGAGGGGGTGGGTGAGACAGCTCAGTGGGCTGAGCACCTGCTTAGGCAAGCTCAGGGACTAGGGGTTCGATCCCTGGCACCACATGTTGTACTGGTCCCACCTCCTAGCAAACTGAGCCAGCCACAGAGTCTGAGCAAGGTGGTGCATGCCTGTAATCCCAGCGCTAGGGAGGCTGAAAACAGGAGGGTCACTGTGAGTCTTAGATGCACAGTGAAACCCTCAAATACATTTTTAAAAAAATGTTGGAGAATTCTAAGAAAAGGTTGACATGATGCAAGTGAGTCTGAAAGATGATTTTCATCCTTCTTGCTCACAGCCATGAAGTGTGGAAGCCCCTAGTTGTCCTGCAGTTTGGCTCTCTTCTTTCTATTTTCCCACCATCTATAAACCACTAAAAAGCTTTGCACAAACATATGCTTAAAAAAATGTTTTCTAAGGTTGTCAAGATATGGTAGAACAAAAAGTAAAATTTACCTTACTTGTTTATCATTTATTTTATATTACAGTCAGTTCAGTAGGCTGTGACAAAAACCATAGCTTGGGAGACTTAGAAATTTGTTTCTCATAGCACTGAGGCTGAGAATCTAAATTCCAGGTGCTGGCAAAGTCACTGTCTGCAGAGGGCCTGGTGCATGGCTCACAGGCTGTCTTCACCACTTAGGTGAAGGGGTGAGAACTGGCCTGGGTCTCCCAAAGAGGACACGAGTACCATCCTCATGACTGGCTCACCGTCTAGAGGCATGGTCTTCTCCTAGTGCTACTACATTGTATAGTTAGGATTTCAACACATAAACTTTTCAGGGATATATTCAGCTCATCACAAATTGTACGACCTGTGGATTTTTATTAAACAATCTTGTACCCTAATCTGAAAAAGCACATTCAGCCACCAACCTTTGTACATGTAGCAGGAGTCACGATGTCATTAGCTTTCTTTATTCCTTGCAAAA
>NW_004524589.1:2299859-2301149 GCF_000260255.1 Octodon degus | reverse complement strand
TATATATAACAAATTTTTGAGGCCATGGATTCATAATCAAAAATTATGAAAAAATATTCCTCAGTAAATACAATTGCTGGTTATTTGAAACAAAATATACAAAGGGGGTGATACACTAGAAATGTAAAATGAGTCCTTGTAAGACACTGTCTTAAACACGGCTTAGGAAATGGCAGCAATATCGACCACCACCATTCTTTTTAACCTTAGAAAGCAGAGTATAGCAGTGTGTCATTATGGTCGCATCTATGTGTCAACTTCCCACAATAAATGTTATCATTATGTACCATCAACATGTACTAATAAAAAGGCTGGAGAGAGAGTTCAGTGGTCTAGGCGACCAGGTCTTGGGCCTGGCAAGCACATGGACCTGGTTCATTCCCTGGTACTGTATGCCAAGCCAGCCCCCAGACGCCAGGTGCGCTATGCCACAGAAACAGGGCACGGTGGTGCTCACGCGCAATCCCAGTACACAGACCTGTAATCCTAGTGCTGGGGACACGAGACAGAGGATTACTAAGCATCTAAGCTGCATAGCAAGACCCTGCACCAAAGAAATAAATAAAAGATTTTTAAAAATAAAATTAATGTATACTAATAAAAATGTTAAAAATAACTGATTCGTTGAAAAAAGAAGGAATAAATGTCCATTACCTTCTCTTCCAATGCAGTTTAAAAAGACCTATCACTCTTAAAAGCAGGGTGATTAAATTTCATTAGTGGAGGCACTAATTTGAGGACTAGTTGATAGACTATGTCCTGCATTATATTATTTATCAGTGTATTAAATTTGAATCATGTCATAAATATAGTAAAAATGTATCTGTAATATATAGGCATTTGAGATTCCAGAAGTGAGTGAAAACAATTAAATGATGTTTTGTGCAATTTGGAGATCATGAATTTATTTACTTATTTTTATTTTTTTTCTGTATTTTAGGGAAGGGCTTACAGGGTGCTTAGAGTCTCACTACTAGATCAGACTTGTAGTGATCTGCCTTTTCACAGCCTCCCAAGAGCTGGTATTGCAGGCCCTCACCACCATGCCCAGTCTCAATTGCTGTCTCACTATGCCCCGAGGGTAGGGCTGGCAGTGCAGACGTGAGGATCAAACCCCAGCCCCTGCACCTGCTTGCAGGCACTTTAATCTGCTGAGCTATTTGGCAGGCCCATCATGAACTTATTGAATAAACTTATTTTTATTTCATTCTATGCAAAAAATAATCAGTTCAAACTTCTAATTGACAGTAGGGATTTTTTTTTTTTTTTTTTGCACTGTAATGGATAGAA
>NW_004524589.1:2295603-2299759 GCF_000260255.1 Octodon degus | reverse complement strand
ACACACACACACACACACACAAAAGATTAGGTTTAACTGCACAGTAATTTCATTAGCAAAACTAAAATAATGTATAATTTTTTTAAAAAATCTCAATTTCAAGGCATAAGAAAATAATTTTATTAAAAATTTTTCAGTTAGGCACGAAGGCCTTTGCTAGATCCTAGTGCTCAAGGAGCCGAGATAAGATTATAACTATGAGGCCAGCCTGGGATACCCTGTCCTTAAAAAATAAAAAAATAATGAATTTGGTCTGGAAACATCATACCATTCATATCCCTCATGTTTTTCTCTGGTTGCTAGAAATCTGGAAAAGAAAAAACCAGAAAACTGTACAGTTTTACATTGTTCTATTCTTTGCAAGAAAAAGTCCACACAAGTTCCCAAAGAAAGGGCTGCTTTGAACAGGAAGTAGGGTGAACACATTGGCAGCATTTTGCGGGGTTGCAGAAGATGCCAGAGAGTGAACGTTAGGAGTTTTGTGCTGTGCTGAGGCTAAGGCGACTGCTCTGGGTGTCTAGGAGATGACCCAGGTGCAAAGCTCTCCATGAACATCCTTAGCTTAACAGCGGCGCTGGTCTTTATTTTTCTTTGTTTTGTTCTTGTCACTTAGACTTGCTGATGTTTGCGGACCACTGTGGTCCCTCCCTGGTCGCTGGGGAACTGGAATAACTCTTCACTAGGTCACATTGAGCTGAGCTCAGAGTTGCATTCCTCTGTTGCCATGTAGGTGGGCATTCAGGGGAAGGTGTTAGAAATAGTGGGCCTGTTTTTAGGCATTAGGAGTGAGTGCATTCCCTTCAGAGAGGAGTCCTCAAGCACGCCTGGAAAGTGCCCTGTCCTTTTCCTTGGAAAGGAGTGTGTCCAGATGTTTGAAAAAGAACCCAGAGTGCCATATCACAGACCAAGATGGGCTTTAGAGCCCTTGTAACTGAAAGAGGAGGGCCTCTAACAGTGTCGTGCCTGAACAGATGTTTCATTTTGAAACAGTGGGAAACAGGTAAACAAGATGAGTATCATGGAGAAGTGATGAAGATGTCCCCACTGCATGGCAAAGTATTTCTGCCCTCAAATAAACATCGTGCTGCTGGAATTCAGCTGTTTTGGTGCACAGGTAGCTTAGACCTGTTAGACCTAAGTAACAGGTCTAAGCTAGTATCCCTGAGTTTGAATCACCTCCTGTTCTCCTTCCCTAGACTCAGTCATCTGAATCTGTCTTCTTCGGACTGTTTCTCAATGTGCATAGGAAGTATTTATTTTGAAGGTGATGCCTGAATTTGATTTTGATTATTTGATATAAAGCTACAAATGGCATTCACTATATACTGTATTAAAGAAACACATTTCCAAGTCTTTCCCAGGTGTCTGTGAGGGGACTGAAGGCGATATTTTAGGGGTTTTGAAGGATCAGCAGCATTTTCAGCATAATTCTAGGACATCATTTGCTTTTCTACCCTTTTGTTCTCTCAAGAATATGCAGCAGACTCTTCTACAGGTGAACAGGATCTGTATGACATCTTCCCTTAGAAGGATAATTGAATGTATGCTTCTGTCTGTGTCTACTTCAAACTTTCTCAGTTGTAATTCCTAACACAATAAGTAGTTGTAGATGTTGCTCATATAAAGGAAGCTCTGGGGGAATGGCGAGATAGCTCAGCATACTAAGCGCCTGCTTAGACAAGTGCAGGGACCAGATTCAATCCCTGGATGCAGCCTTGTCCTCGTGACATGCTGAGCTGGTGACCAAATCCAGGGGTGTGGCCCATGCCTGTAATCCCAGCACTGGGGAGGCTGAAAACAGCCTCTTTACATATAAAGAATAGCTCTGGGGCACCTTAATTTTAACAGAGCATGCATTGGCCCAATAATCAAAGGCTTGGAATAGTTCTCCCAAAGTATAAACACATGTTATACGCTGAAATTCCAACATACAACTTAGTCATTTAACAATTCATTTGATTAAACATATTTGAATCAATCATAAAATATACTTTCAGTCTGGAAAAATATGTTTTAGTTGTTTTGCAAGACACTGCAAGGAAGTTGTTTTAGTTGTTCTAGTTGCCATTGTGTAGTATTTCACTGGCACATTTTAATAGTTTAAAACTGTTGCTTTTGAGCTTTTCTTTATGTTAGGTGAAAAAAATGACCTTTTGTCAGTAAGGAGAGAAGTTTGCAGAGGAATTTAGGACATTGATATTTTTTCACTCTAGCTGGTATGTGTTATGGGATTAAAAACAATCAGCAAGGGAAACTGCATAGCGTGTGCCACAATTTCTCAGAATTTCTCACAATTGCCAACAAAAATAACCCTTTGAGCAAGTCATACAGGGTGGAGTGTCTTCATTTCAAACTACCATTGCATTAGGTCAGCAAGGATTTAAATGCTGAAATTAAACTGTCAAATGCCACGTGAGATGTTTGAGGACTGTTCACCCTCTTAGAAACCTAATAATGAAGTAAACTTTTATCTGGGGTATTTCATTCCTCACATTTTTGTTTGTTTGTTTGTTTGTGGAACTGGGTTTGAACTCAGGCCCTTGCGCTTGCCAGGGAAGAGCTTATTCTTCTAAGCCATCTTCCCAGCCCCTCGTCACCTTTTCATACCTCAGTAATTTTGGTTTACTTTCATAATTTTCTTAGAGTGAACTATTAAGTCTCTGACATGAAAAACTAATTTAAAGACAACACTGCAGTACAGCAAATACTGTGAAATTCATATTATTTTGTTTAGTGCAATTCTGCATCACTTGTCCTTTTTATGTTTTAAAGATATTTTGTACTCTCTTTAAAAAATAAAAATTAAAAAGTCTTTGAGTTAAAAGAGAGATACACCCGTGGCTTTGTGAGACTTTGGAGAAACAGGATTTGGAATTATTATTTTATTTATTTAAATTAGAATGGGAAAAAATTAGGTCAGGCATTGGAGATTCAGGGGAGAGTAAATGTTAGCGGATCACAGATGTAGCATTCGGTCACCACAGGGACACTCTAAAATGTCGATATGCGGTGTGCTGTGTCATTCACTGCAGGAAGAGAAGGGATTTTTTTTTAAAGCACTGTTCCAAAGGTCTAGAGAAAGAAGATATATTATAGAATGAATACTTTTGTTCTTATCCCTTTGAGCTTTATATCATTACTGTAATTGCTAAGCTGCCAGAATAAGAACCTTTTGAAAAGTTCGGGAACTTCCCGCAAGAAGAGATGAAATTTCACAATTTGTATGTTGTGCTGAAGTTTTCTGGATTTTCATGGTCTCATCATTCCATCAAAATTTACCAGTGCAAGATATTGTGTATTCTATGAAACAGATACTTGTTAGTGTGCAATTCTTGTGGTAGAGTGCTTGGTGTTTTACGTAAGTAATGTTCTTTAAATAACTTCCCATAAAGTGATACCCTATGGTAGTAGAGTTGGCATTGAATTCATGAACTAGCAAAGTAATTTTTGGCCTAGACCCTTATTACTAGGAAGCAGGGAGCCACTGAAATAGAAATTTCAACTACTTGGGCTGGGACAGAGATATAGCTCCTCAGTATACCTCCTACCTGACCAGGAAAAAGTCCTGAGTTCTAGTCCTGGCATTAACTAACTAAATAAATAAATAAAATAAATTACTTTGTCTACAACATTGCTGTCTTTGACATGTGAGTTGTACAGTCTGTGCATGTGAATAAAAACATCCCTCAAGGAAAAATTGATTTCCAATGTGCAAATAAATTTAAAAATAAACAAATAAAAGGATTTTCTGCCAAGTTCCGGGAGCCCCCAGACCCAGTCCTAGGCAGGTCCGGTGAGTGTGCGGAGAGCTTCCTGCTACCCTGCGCCGGCGGAACCAGTCCCAGCCCAGGTGCAGAGTGGGCCGGACCCTCTCCCAGCCCCTTGGGCCGCTCCCCACCACTCCGCAGTGCCTCACCCACCCCGCCCACCGAATAGGATTTTCTGCCGAGTTCCGGGAGCCCCCACACCCAGTCCTAGCCCAGGTCCGGTGAGTGTGTGGAGAGCTTCCTCTTCCTCCAACTTCACCTTTCCCCCTCCAGGCACATGTCAGGCCTGGCATACACACCTGAGGTGTAATCCTGCAGCTGCAACCTCTGCAGGGGAGAGTGTAGACAATAGATCCAACCAGCTAGTCCAGGAGCAGAACATCTCGCCA
>NW_004524589.1:2282504-2287338 GCF_000260255.1 Octodon degus | reverse complement strand
TTTTTTTTTTTTTTTTTTGCACTGTAATGGATAGAAAAGCTGACAGCATATGGAAACCCAGATTTTTATTATTCTCTAAGTTATAACGTACATCGACAGCTGCTTGTGTGCATTGAGCATCTAAAATACCTTTATGTGAATACTAACAACCAGTAACACTGAGCTGGGTGTTCCAGGTAGACAATGTCTTAGTTATTTGCCATATACATATGCCATATATACCCTGCTTATTATTTATAGAATATATACGTATATAACCACATAATATATGTTTTGATGGTCAGTGATCCCCAATACTACTTGAAATTTATTGTGCAGCTATGCATGCACAAATAACATTTATTGTGGCAATATTTTAATATTAAAATGCCTAAAGTAACTTAAACATCATCCTTTTTAGGATGATTAAATAAATTATGATACATATATTCAGTGAAATTGTACACTGCTGTAAAATATATAAGGTATATTTCTCTGTACTGGAATGCTAAGTAGAAGTAGCCACGTACTGGAAACTACCATTTATCTAAACAGGGAAGGCGGAAGGAACTGTCCTGGGCTCAATTCCTCGTTCTGAGGGTAAAAAATTGTACTGGAAAGGAGACATAGGAAATTACAGTGTTTACCTCTTGCAAAGTGTTTGAACTCAATATGGAGATACAGATGAGAAGAATACTTTTCCCTATATGTGATTTTTAAATGTTGATGTATAATATATACTAATATATTTTTATAATTAGCACTGTTTTTGAGCCTGGATCTCATGATGGAATGCAGGCTGGCTTCGAACTTGCTTATGTAGACCCGGCTGGCTGCAAACCTAGAGATATTTCTTCCTCAGCCTCCCAAGACCTGAGGTTAAAGGCATGCACCACCACACCTGACTCTAATTAGCACTTTAAAAGGTTTACACCAGATTCCTCCCACCTGTTCACTCAACATAATCATCATTTGGAGCCTTCCCATCTAGGGCCCCATTCCTCCATATGCGACAGGAGACCAGGGGCAAGCCACGTGTGGTGGTGCAGGTCTGTGAACGCTGCGCTCTGGGAGGTCAAAGCTGGAGGGTTCTGGGTTTAAGTTCTGTCTGGGTAACTTAGCTCTTTAGCAAGTATTCCTCAGTGCAGATTCCCAAGAGCTGGGCAGGTGGGGAGGATGGCGAGGGAAAGAAAGGAAGACTAGATTAGCTCTGGTGTGCCCAAAGAGAGAAATACCGAGATCTGTGCTTGTGGGCCGGGCAGATGGCTCAATAAAATAAGTATGGCAAGTGCAAGCAAGGGCTTGAGTTCAATTCCCAGTTCCGAAAAAAAAAAAAAAGTCTGCATTTGTGTTCAGGCTACTTCTGTTTGTCAGCAGATACACTGTTAGAGCAATTTTCCTACCACTAACACCTTAAAGGAGTCGGCTTTTATTTGGCTTACACTTTCAGAGGATTCAGTTCAGGGTGGCCTGGCTTAGAAAGGAGCAGCTTAGTAGGAAGGGTTAGTGTGACAGAAAACCGGTGTCCATGCTGGTGGGGCAGCAAAGCAGGGAGCACATGCTTTGAGGAAGGGTCTGGAGAACAGATACAGTACCCAAAGTTGCAGCTCCTTGACCCATGCAGACACACCTCCATGTCTCACAGGCGTGAGCGCTGGGACGTCCAAGGTCAGCTCATCAGCATTTTGGTGTCATCTAAGAGAGGGTGCTGTCCTCACCCTCATGTGTGAAGGGGAAAGGTAGCCCTTGGGGGCCTCTCTTGTGCGAGGGCTCTATTCCCACCCAGAGGGCTCCACTACACCTCCATGATTAGGATTCAGCTCATAAATGTGAGGGGGTGAAAGAATTGAGATAATATAATTCCGCAAAGCTTTTTATTTTTTCACCAAACAAGATGCTGTGAATTAATTACTTCCATAGTTTTCACCTAGCTGTGTGTAGTTTGCTAATAGTCTGCATAGATTTAGAATATGTATAAGACAAAGGCAGAGAACCTTTGATTTGTCTGATAGCTATTAAACCAGATGGTTTCATTTATATTTCTGCATTAATATTAAAGGTCTCATTAAGATGGATGAGCTAAGAATAAGCCACAAAGCACAAAACTATTAAGGCATTATATGAAGCCAGGCATGGTGGCGCACACCTGTAATCCCAGCACTCTGGGAAGCTGAAGCATGAGTTTCCCGAGTTCAAGAGCACTCTGGCTTCCTTAGCTACTTAGCAAGACCCTATTTTGAAAATAAAAAGGTAAAAACAAGTGGTGTAAGGCTGGAAATGTAGCATTGTAAAAGCCCTGGGTTTAATTAACAGTACCAGTCACACAGAAAGCATTATATAGGGGCCGGGGAGATGGCTCAGTGGAATAAGCGCTTCCCTGGCAAGCGCATGGGCCTGAGTTCAATCCCTGGTTCTGCAAAAAAAAAAAAAAAAGAAAGAAAGCATTATATGAATTAAAAACAACCATTTATATGTTTATTACAAACATAATCAAGTACTTGAAATATAAAAGCATAGACATATTGGTCATTTGATGGGTCTTTCAATTCTGTATTAAAGGACAGCCCAGTTCTGCTACCCAACCTTTGTAATCATATTTCATACTTGAAGTAACCAGTCCTCCAAAGAATCTGAAATTTCTTCAACATGTTAGAGTATATAATTACTACAAAGTATTCACAAATATCTCTCTCTTGCAAGTAAACTTACACATCATGAGAAATATTTATGTACTTTGACATTACAGTTTAGAAACCATTCTGTGTGCTGACACATATCTATAAGCCCCGCACTCAGGGGATCAAAGCAGGAGGTTCACAAGTTCAGGGCCTACTTGGGCTTCATGACACACGTAAGGCCAGCCTGACTATGCAGTGAGATACTGCCTCCAAAATCAAATGAGAGGAGGAGGGTGATGCTTGGAATCTGTGCAATAAGATACAGCCAGTTAGAACCTTTCTTTAAATACCTGACTTCATTCCCTGAGACTCTTTGACACTAATTTTAAATAAACAAAGCTAATTTCCTTTCTACTTACTGAATAACCTTTTGGAGACAATTCTGCTGGAAGCTGTTACAAAAATAGGCTATTACTGGAAATAGTATATGTTCTTTAAGTTTCAGTGGAGTAGAGGGTAGAGGAAATTTTGTGTTAAATAACCACATGTAGGGCTCATATTACTTTTCCTTCCAGTGCAGGGAGGGCTACTGTTCTTGGGGCTGTAGATACAAAGGTGACCAATCTGCATGGAACGGGTTTCCTTTCTAAAGCTGTAAAGACTAGCTCCTACCCAGCACATTGTTCTTCAGTATTTTATAATTTCATAATATCTGACTGGTATATCAGAGACTGTTTGTGTCTGCTGCTATTATATATCAGAACTGCTGTCTCTTCCAACCCTACATGTGCTACAGGGAATGAGAGTAGGAATCCTGTTCATCAACAACCAATATGCATTTCATAATATTAAGAATCTGTTAAGGCCATTCATCAAGAAGCACCGTGACTACATGAGCTGACCTTTGAAAATATAGAGAATGAGAAGATAATCGGCCATCTGTTCTCTTTCAGCCATTCTGTAAATTCAATCTCCTAAGAGCTACTTGTATCATGCAGATGTTCCTTGATGGTCCACGTTCAGTAAGAGCCAATCATCGCTTGCTTCTCCTTCCCTCCTGAGTCCACAAGGTGTGGGCCTGCAAGCAGAGGCCTGAGTTCACATTCATGGTCTGCACTAAGACAAGCAATGGCAGAGAACTGACAAGAAATGCCGGCTGTCCAGTATATCAGAGTAGTACCCGTATGTCAGCAAAGCGCAGGGGTGACGGGGCTAGGTATTAACATGGGACACACTACACAGAAGGAATAAAGACCTTGAAGATCAGAGTAAGTACTGTTGGGAGGATCACGACAGTGTCCCCAAGTCATTCTTTTCACATAAATAAACATTATAAATTCTGAAGGCATTATAATTCACACCTTTTATCTCAGGGACAGTTGAACTAAATACTGTTTTATTTCTTATAACCCCTACTCAGTATCTTGCAGAAATGTTTAAATCTTTAGTTTTTTTTTTTCATCAGAACATAGAAAGTGATCATGACTGTGACTTTCTTGTGCTTGTATTTATAATTATGCACTTCACATTATGCAGTAAACCTCTGTGACAGTTTTCAGTAGTCTTGCCTGAATATGCATGTGTTTTGGGAAAATGAGCCCCCGAGATATTTACAGAAATACACATTTTATTGATTTCCCAAGTTTCATTTTGAGATACTATTTAGATTGCTTCAAATATTGGTTAAAAATGGAGACATCAAAAATTTTATAAAGTGCCCCAAAATAATATTGCTGAATTTTCCTGGCAGATCAAGTGCAAGTGTTTGCTCATAGAGATCTATTTTCTTATAAATAAAGCTGACCAGGGAAGCGTGAAATTGAGAGCATTTCAGGAGCCCATTGGTATTGAAGTCACTTCACTCCGCTCACTCTCCACGATGCTCCTTTTGTGATTTGTCTGAAAAAAATGGAGAAAAGCAGTGAGTTCAAGGAGCAGCCGTGACGCAGTCCTGTCAGGGCTCTCAGTGGTTCCTAGAGGCAGCTCATAGGGCCAGAAATGACAGAGGATGGGGCAACAGAGAAGAGAAAAATACTCCTCTCCAGTCAGTGCAGATACGAAGTGCACTGGTGGCTGCGCAAGGGTTTGTAGCTGCTGTCCTTGTAATTCACCTTTGATTGATAAAAACGAAAATGCCAAAAATACGTGGTAGCCTGACTTGGACTATCTCACTTCAGTCTTATTTTAAAATAATTCTGCTAAGAATGTTAGCAAAAAGAGGAAATGGAGAGTGAGAT
>NW_004524589.1:2268765-2282034 GCF_000260255.1 Octodon degus | reverse complement strand
AGAGTCCTGGAAAAGTTTATTTGAGAATATCTTATGGTCCTTTGCTGCTACATTCCTTCCCAACTTTCTCATGCCTGAAAGAGTATAGCAGCCTTCTTCGACTGAACTTAGAACAAGTAATCAATCTTGAATAAATACTATTATTTATCTGGCCTGGGCCAGGGGAAAAGAAGAAATGTAATGTAGTTATTAGCACAGAGGCACACAGGAGCTGTTGGGCCAGCCTCGAAAAGAACCCTTAGGAGATGCTGAGCAGTTAATGCTACGTGGCATGTTGCTCATGTGATTACAGCTGAGGTTACAGAGAAGAGTGAACTTACCACAGGTCACACCGTATTTTGAAGTCTGTGGAAAAGCATTGGGAACTGTCAGGGCTGCATATTGGTTTACATCCTCGGAAATTGCATACTCATGGCTTTAAGTAGGATTCTGGGGCCGGCCAAGTAGCTCAGCGGATTAAAGCGCCTGCTTGGGCAGACTCAGCGACTGGTTCGATCCCTGGTCTGCCTTGCCGGCCCTGTGCTGAGATGGCAGCTGAGACTGGGCGTGCTGGCGTGCACCTGGAATTCCAGCTCTTTGGGAGGCTGAACACAGGTGGATAACTACAAGTCCGATCTACATAGTTGAGGCCCTGTAAACCCTGTCCTAAAATGAAAAAATAACAAATAAATAAAATAGAATTCTGTGTTAAACTCTTCAGGGAAGGAAAGAGTCCTCTTTTTTTTTTTTTTTTTAATAGTATCCAGGAAGAAGTTTGAGAGAATTAGTAGAGTCTGAAGAGAAATGTCTGCGAATCAGTGGGTGGGTGAAAATGTGCCATTAACCAGGTTTCTTTAACCCTTTTCTCTTCCCTCACTTAAAAAAAATATTATTTGTCTATCCATACAACTGACAGCATGTGGAAGGCTAGCATCAGGCCAATACACTCTTCTCCAGGAGAAAGGCCTAGGAGAAAACACGAGGCCTCACCACAGGCAAACATGAACGTGAGGTGTGCACCGAACGCTTGCTGCACATATTGAACATGTGAGTGTTAGGCCTCTTGCGTGTGCCTTTCCTCCTGTACAGCCCACTAATGAGCGAGTGTCCACGCGCTAGTTCTTCTTTCCTGCTACTCCTCAGAGCATGTCTTGCATATCTGCTGTAAAACCATCGTCTACAGTCACTTGTGGAGTAAAGGGCGCCACAGGTCGCGCCTGGCGAAGCCCATTTAGAGATGCACGCATTCAGCTGCTTTTGTCTGCGCGTCTGCTCTGTGGAGCTGGGCGCCCAGACACTGGCGTGGCCAGTAGAAGAACCCACTAAGCTTTGCCCGGCATGCATGTGCACGGCCGTTCTGGCTTCTCGCCTTTTAGGAGAGAAGCTCACCTGTAGGCAAACTGTGCTGTTTGAAGGCTTTCAACAGAGAAAATTGTTGAGGGATGGATTTTATCCATTGCATCCAGATTCCAGCTCTTGGTCCTCGCTTTGCTTCCTGTGTTGCCTAAGGCCCTATTTGCCTAATGCATTTTTTGGAGTGACTTATTAATAAAGACCTTTTGATACTTTTTACTTTACAGTCTGAGTTTGTAAGGTTTGTAGAAGTTAATAGCTTCTGTGTGACTTCTCCATAATGGACATTCTGTAAAGTAAAATGTATCCTCCTTTTTTTAAAATAAATACAATATTGGAAAGAAAAAGGTACATTGCTTATTCTTGTTCTGTCTATAGAAATCAATTCAAATCGTGATTACACTCCTACTCTATTTGAAAAGGATAAAATATTCTGAACTAATGGCTTTCAGCTCTCAGGCAAAACTAGGCTTTTATTGGCAGAAAAACTGCGCGATGGCTCTTCTGAGCAGTTTTACATTTTCTCAACCAATACAAATATTGTTTTGAGACAAACTGAGCAAATGTCATATTTTCAGAGACCCCCTGTGAAATTTTTCTGAAATATTAATTCCAAGATGACAAATTGCAATTTAATTATCCTTCATTACCATTTGTAATGGGAGGATAATTAGGTTGGCACTAACCTTGAATGTGAGATGACCCTAGGAAAGGCTAATTCCTGGGAGTGCTGATATTTCAGAATATCTTCTTGCAACCACTTTCTGGCATGCTGTCGATGGGAAATGGAAAGCATAAGTGGTTACTCGCATTAGGAACCTTAGAGGTGGCGAGCCATAATGAATTGTGTGGACCCACCTCTCTGCTAAATTTATTTTTGTGTCATACTAATAAACCTTCCAAATTCTAAAGTATGGATTGCAGATCTAAAAATATACTCGACACACTTCTTTTATTGTTTTCTTCTAAGCAATATTTTACTGCTGTAATTTAGTACTTTGACTTTGACTCACAAAAAAACCAAGCCATAAAGAAAATTGTGAAAAATACACTAAGAAAATCTTCAGATTCACTTTGGAGTAGAGAGCCTGCTAAAATTTGGAACTTGATTGCAAACATGAAGCCAATTATTGAAAATCATCTCTCATTGATAGGATGTAAGTCAGCATTATTTCTCATGAACCAGATAATACCTCTAATGTAGAACATTTTAATGCTTGTACTTATTATGTTGTATCAACAAACTACTTCAAGCATTTCATGCTTATTATATCTCAGTCATTGTTGAAAGAACTTCTCATGTTACTTCATCTATATAGAATTTAACAAAATGGATCTTACTGCCATTATTTTACAAAACATGAAGCCAAGAAATGGGGAAATTGAATAACATTTTTGACATTGCAAAATGAGGCTGCAGAGCCTAGCCTTATAAGGGCTGAGCGCGCAGTCTCTGCGTTGGATGAAATTGGTTGTGAAGTAGCGTGAAGCATTTTGTCCATGAATTTCAAGATTGATTGTTGCCTCTAAATATTTATGTATGCAAACCTGCCACTTAAATCTGCATGGCAACATATAGTTATTTTAAAATGGAAAATTAATTGACCTGTTACCTAGATATAAGAAACACACATTTTATTTGAAAATAAATGTTTTTTCAAAGGTAGAGAATACAGATACAATAGACTGCTTTGATAGATTTTTCTGTGTGCTCTGATTAAAAATACTTAAACTAATATGATATCAAAAACCATTGTTTATGTCTCCTTTCAGAAAGATGTAATTGCAGAAAATGCCAAGAGAATAGAGAGTTGAAAATCGATGTTCTAATATGAAGGTGGAAGGAATAGTCAGTATAGACAGATAAATTTAGTGTCAAATCCTTGCCAGAACTTCAAATTGATTATTAAACACTTGAAAAGAAAGGACCCACATGTTCCCTTTGGATGCCTGTGTTTGGAGTCCCGGAGGCCAGGCCATGTCCTTTCTTTGCCCTTTTGAAAAGGCAAAAGAACTATAAAGGATTTATTAGCTGTTAAACTAACAAATTATCAGGAAACTTAAATGGCCATGGCTTAATTGACATGAGTTGAATTCACATCATCCTGTATATGACTGAGCAGTCATTTATTCTCCATTCAAGAGCTAATTACTGAGCTTCCTCCTTCACAGACCTTATGCCTGTTGAATTTCCTAATGGGAACTAGATGAATGAGGCCTTGCACATTGGTAGAGGCAGCTGTGTGAAGAAGCAACAGAGGTACTGTCCTTGACTCACAGCTAGGGCATGGAGCATTACCATAGACTTTTCTCCACGTTATCTAAGTCATAATGCTCAGGTACTCATAACCTTCCTTGGTGTAAGTAGATACAGCATTTTCTATATTTTCTTGGCCAGATATTTTCATCCTCACTACCATCTATGTGATTCACCACTATGAATCACAGAATTGCAGAATGTTATAGAGAATGCTAGTAATAGAAACGTTTTCTCTGTTTGCATGACAAAGAATATGAAGAATTGTACACAAATTCGGGAAAAGACCCCAAAACTTTAGTTAGACTATTGCAACTATGGATTCATAGAGAAAACATCCAGAGTCTGGCCCTCAAAGGGCATCCAGTTCATTTTTGGAAGGCTACATATTTAGTGAATGATTATGTAAATAAGTTGACATAGTTGAAATTTTACTGCCACTAAATTTTAGTACCGTGATTCCTGGCCCATCTGTCCATCTGAAGAAGGACTTCAAAATCAGGCTTCCTGAGTTTGAATTCAGAATGTACCCTTTTCTGGGTGACTTTTGTCAAAGGATTCAGCTATTCTGTGCCTCAGTTTCTCCATAGGAAAACTGAAGATGGGGGAAACACTTCTGGAAGAACAGATTCCTACCCTTTTGTTACCATGCATTTCAAGTAGGTCAGATTAAAAGTTAGATATCAGAGTCAGCTCACATCATCCAGTTGTTTTCTAAACAGATTATGATGAAGTACAAAAATATACTAACCCTAATTTTGTAAACATTTAGTACCTGATTCCCTGATATATAAACACAAATCTTACAAACATAATTAAGTGACATAGCTATGTAGAATAAGAAAATACATAAGTTTCCAGATAATGTTAAGTTTCAAAATAAACTTCCAAATAAGGTAATATTTACCTTATTTGTTAAGAGCCAACAAATGAATAGTTGTTTTTATTTTAAAAAAAGAAAAAAACTGTCTCCTCAGCTCTAGAAGTGAAAAGAAAACAATGGATTGTTTTAATACATTTGTCTAGAATCTTAGGGTTTTTTTTTTTTTTACAAAAATACCTCTAGCATATTTATTTATTTATTTATTTTATTTTATTTTTGTGGAACTGGGGATTGAACTCAGGCCCTTGCGCTTGCCAGGGAAGCGCTTATTCTACTGAACCATCTGCCTGCCCCCCCAGCATATTTAAAACAATGTGATAATAAGATATTATAATCTGTGCCAAAACTTGGGAATAAGAGAGATGCCAAGAGAAATAGTACATTCTTACATTTATACATGGAGGGGAAGTGAGGGTAGTGTGTGAAATATGCACAGGGAAGTTCAGTGCCAGTCCCTTTGAAAAATCCCAAATGATTATTTAAAACTTTGAAAGAAAAGATGTCGATATCCAGGATTTTCTATGGATTCAAGAGGAATAAATCACACTATACCAATCTCAAGAGAGATTTGATAAATGTTATTGATGAACAGAATTTTTGGAGTCTGTAGAGGCAGACAGTTACATGGGAATCGCCCTAAGAACTACCTTCAACTAGTTTCGTATTTCTCTTTCCATACTCATGGAGCACCCTGGGAGCTTGCCCATTTGGCCTCTTTCCTCCAGCATGTCCACACAGTAGGTAGGAGTTTCACCCTTTTCTTCTCCACTTTTGAAAAGCATTTCTTACAACGAGAGGCTATGAGGATGGAGCTGGACTTTACTATAAGCTTCAACAGTGTATGCCTGTGTACTTCAGGTGGAAACTTGGAATACATGTCTACACTCACATGTGTAAGCCTAGCATCTGTCCCCAGAGAATGCTTGAAAGGAAACGATGCAGGAGAGAAAGAAAACTATACTATTTTATTTTCCCTTCCAGATATTTGACAAAATATTTAGATTTTGCTGCCTCAATATTCTTATGTGTAAAATAAAGGGGTAGACATAAGGTTAGGTAGAATAAATAGTTGATAGAACAGTAGAAAGATAGGTATAAAAAGTAGAAAGATAGGTATAAAAAAGATAGGAGGTACAGAAGTACCCAATAAGGTTACAATTATTTGCTATTATCGTTAAATTATCGGAGATGAAGTCTCACTTTTCTTTGCATTTGTCAAGTCAACCTTGGAGAGATCATCTCTGTGCAGATTATCTTAAGAGAAGCATGAACACCGTGGAGTATCAAGCGCTTGGGTATGGACTGCGTAGCTATTGTGTTCTTACTGTAACAACAGCAGGGCATAATGGACTCTTGAAAAAAGCCCTTAAGTGAATGGACTGAAAGAAGACATGTGGCCACTAAGGATTCAAGTGAGTCCAAGTCTCACCAGGAAGACCAAAGAAATGGTGTGGATTTTCAAGGGAGATATAGTCACAGACTGTCACATGGCAATGAGTCACTGTGCTTATGTCTGTATAATTATCAGTTAGTATCCAACTTACCAAACTATTCCTGTCTGCTCAAGCAGTTATGCACCTAGCCCTCATTTAGGTTAAATACGTTGTAGTGTGGAGGAGGAACATTTGAGTAACAGTAGGACAAATGTCTGAAGTACTTGGGCTGTCTGGCCAGTGATGGAGTAGGCTGTCCTTTGAAATTATGAGTCAGTGTTACTGGAAATACTTGGTTTGAAGCAGGATGACAGTTCAATACAAGGGATGATTCATTCACCAGATAGAAAGGTAGAACAGGCGGGCATCATTATGTCTGTTATATGTAATCTGATATATCACAGTCTTTAGCATTTTGTGATTTATATGCTCCTTTTCTGTTTTTTAAAAAAACTGACACTGAAATTACGTTTCAATTTAAGCCAACTGTCAGTTCTCTAATTGACCATTTCATAAATAAATCAATCCATAGCAGGGCCTGAGAACACTGGAAATTTGTACTAATATTTTTTTGGAATCACTTTCAGTTTTCATTGCACTTGAATTCATATAGAATTGATTTTTTAAGTTGGTGAATGAATATTTTCTACTTTACTTTTTCATATTCTTTTGTTTTGAAAGAATAAAATATAATAAAAAGAAACAAATGGTACAGAATTTCACTAAAGAGATGATAGGAATTCAAAAATGGTTATATATTGCCTCTAGTTGTCTTCAAATTATTTGTTCAGATTACCAGATATAAGCATGCAAAATTGGTAAAAAAAAATTAAAAAGAAGAAAAAGAAATTAAACATAAACCATTCCTTTTAGTAGACCAACAGAAATCAGCAACATTGTGAAAGGGAAAGAAACTATTCAAAGGGAAGGAACAACTGGGATGAAATAAAAGATAAAGTAAAGAAAGAATGAAAGGAAAACATGTATATACTTCATATTCTAACGTACAGAAAGACAAATATTTTATGTTTGTTGTATATTTTCAGGCAAATGACCTAGAAGTCTATGGTATAATCTAGATTAATGATTAGGACACTTCATACCCTCATAGCAATATATATGCTCTTGCAAAACTTGTAATATCTAGCTATAAAATCTTAGATGTTTAACATGTCTGAATAAAATGTCTACTCTCACATGACTGACTTTCAACACTATGTTTATTTGTTGTTGCTATTATTCGCAACATGCTTTTGGAGCTAAAATAGCCGATGGAAAAATATCATGGAGAGTAATTAGCCATTAGTTACTAGAAAAAAAAGTTTCAAGATTAAAAGTTGTACATTATTTAATTAATTTAATGATGGACTACATATAAAGTGGGTTTAAAGCCCATAAGCATGCCTCCATTCTCATTTTGTCTTCACTGTGATTTAGACCCAACGCATGATACATTCTAGTTTGTGGATTATGCATTTGCCAGCTGCTTACTGAGTGCTGTATCTGCCCAGGCACTATTAGCTTCGCTTGGGCAATAACACAGCAGTGAATGATAGACCTGCTTGCTTTGGTGTAGTTTTACCTTCTATAGATTATAAAAGATGTTTCAAGGGGCTTGTCCAAAATTCTCTTGTAAATTTGCACTGAAAAAGTTTGGAATTTTTTTCTTCTTCTCTTGCAGCACTGAACCCTTCCCATCATTCCTGGATATCTCTGTAATAGGCAGTAGGCACAGTCCTAGGGAAAAACATACCAGAATGAGGATGGTGTTGACAAAGGGGCTTGGGTTAGTCTGCTGATCATGCTCTAACAAAGTGCTGAATGCTGGATGATCTGTAAAGAAAAGGTTTTTCAGTTTCTATATCTAGGTCTCATGGCTGATGACATCAAATGACAGGAGCACATGCAAGTATAGCACATGATGAAGAGTCTGTGGGGGTGTTCCTTTATAACAGTTGATTCTCACAGGCTGCTCCAGTCTGAGGAGAACTATGTGTGTTTTCTATTTGGTGTCCCTAAGTGACCTAGTTTCCTTTCCAGATCTACTTCACCAAGGTTTCACCACTACCGAACACCATCAAGCTTCTAGCACATAGGCCTATTGCAGAAAGACTCACATAATATCCAGACCTTGTGGGGCTTCCACACTTGCTGCAGGAGGAGTGTCCTTTATGTAACCCATGCATTCATATGGCTACCCATAATGTCTTGTGCTATAGAAGTACCAAATTCCACAGCCCTGGAGATCCCTGCTGCATGTGACCTCAGACTGCCTTGCAACTATGTGTCCTATGGCATCAGTACCCTGGGCTGGCTTTTTTTCACCCATGATTCCATAGTCTTTCAGTTGTCACATCCCCAACTTGCAGATGTACCTGCACCTACTATATTGTCTCATCTTCTTATCCTCATTCTCCTCCTCTTCCTCTTCCTAGTGCTTCTCCTCCTCCTCATTCTCCCCTTCCTTCTCTGTCTCAGTGACTTTTACTTGTTGCTGGAACAAAATAATGACACTCAGAATGAAGAAAGGAAAGGTTTATTGAGCTCACAGTTAGTGGAGGTTTAAGTCCATACTCTGCTGGCTACACGACAGATGGCAGCAGTCCATGGCAGCAGAAAACAACCAAGAGCAGAGGAGGAACAGGTGTTGTGCTGTCTATCAAGCCACTCTCTCTCTCTTCTTTGTACACTGTGAAGAGCAGTGTTCCTCCAAGGAAGTGGCAGGGGATGCGAAGTTCAGAGCTCCTCCAAAGTGGCAGCTGTGAAGACCAAGCTCCTCTTCCTCAACCCCTGTATATACCCTGTAAGTGCTGAGGCAGTCTGGGGTGGGCCCTGCCCTAGGGTTTGGAATCACAAGGGGATCCTGCCAAGCTTCTGACATCTCAAGTTGACACAATGTATCAAACACCACTCTTTTTGACATCCCAGACATAAATCCCAGGAACACTCTACAGTTGAGCTCTACCCCTGCCTTATTTTTGTTTTTATTTTGAGACAGGGTTCCATTAAGTTTCAGTCTGGCCTTGAACATAGGATCCTTCTACCCAAATCTCCACCTAGCTGGCACTACTTCTGCCTGGCCCAATTTGCCCTCTTTGGTGGAGACTCCTACACTCTCCTGATTAATATTCTTTACTGGTCTGAAACAACTTCATGGCATGTGGGGCTTTTGGCATGATTCTTCCTATTGTACCACTTACACCACTAAGGTTCTGGATTAATTCCATGTACTAGCCCATTTCCCTAAGCAGGAATTGTCATGATTTTTTAAAGGTCAATAAAGTGTCTAGTAATAAGCCTTCAGGAAGCATTGTTGAATGGAAGGAATGTATCCATTCTGAAACTCTATGGCACGTGTTTCCCTTTACTCTTTGTTGGCTGATACATGATCATTCTTTCCTATACCTTTGTTCTTATATGTTCACATTAGTTATATTTCTTATTCTAAAGAAGAAAAGTGACAAAGGGAAGTAATACTTATTTCTTTGTACTTCAAAAGAAAGAATAGTTTCCTTTTTTCTCTGTTTTCCCCTCTGGGATGTAAAACTATTTTTAAAATGTAAAGTATTTTTAAGCCACACATTTCCTACTTTTGATGTCTGAAGAACATTGCTGAAATTAGTGATGATTTCCACTTTTGATCTTGCCATGTTGACCTAAACCACTCAAGGTCTTCTATAGTAAGTTCTTTTTGAAAAACAAAATGTAACAGTATTCCAAACAGTATAGTATATGTCTCTTCTTTTTCACAGTAGACCTCAGATGACAGTTCACACAAATAGTGCTGAAAGTAAAGGCAAGTTCTCGAGGGTGGAGTCTTTTAGCTAACTGGAAAGGGCTGTGTGCAGTGTATACTCTGGTCTATGGAAACAGAAGAGACAGTGTAAGTACACTGAGCTTAGTTCAGCAAATGTTAACAAAACTAAATTTATACTGATCTTTGGGATTCATCCTACTTCTATGTTAGCTCAGGTGATGTCAGCATTTTCTCGGTGCCAGCAGCATTGGAGTCAGCAGTGGGAAAACTATACCACTTGGAATTAGATGCGGTCTTCTCACCCTATCTGTTGATGGAAGCAGGTGCATAATTTTGCACTAGCCCAGCCTGTCAAAGAACAATTATGCATTTATTCCATCCATTTTTATTTTTGTTCTCACCTCCTCTCCACCTAATCCGTCCCTCTGCTCCTTGTAGTCTTCCTTTCTAATCTCACATCCCATCCTGTTTGCTAATATCATTGTCTCCTTCATTCCCATTCCAACTCTTTCTCTCTCTTGTATTGCTGTGGCAGTTTCTCAATTGATCTGCATATCGATACTTGAAAAGTCTTACCATCTTTCCTTGGTTGTGTTGCTTGATTTTCTGGCTTTCTTGCTGCTCGTCTGTTGTTGTTGCTGTTGTTTGTTTTTTTGAGAACTGAACCCAGGATCTTTGTACTGAGACCCAACCCCAGCCACTTTTTTTAATGGATTTATTTATTTGAATGTTGAGAGAAGGTGCAGTTTATTTCCCGGTTCCTCCCTTCTCTCTCTGCTTTCTAGTGGCCATAGTGTGACTAGCTTTCTTCTGCACAGTCTCTTCACCATGCCATTTCTCCCTGGGACCTAGCTAAATATGGGCTGAAAAAATGAATCAAAATAGACTTCTACATTGCGGATGTTGGATATTTTGGCTCTCCTACAAGAAAGTGAGTAAGGTACAAGATTGTTCTAAATTACTTGGACTGTGCTAAGACTCCTAGTCTTTGTGCTTAACCCAACCAGAGTCCTTGTATTATTACCTTGCTAGGCTTTGACACTGAAAACATTCCTATCTGATTATGTACCTGCCCTGCCTGAGTCCTTCAGTAACTACTACCCCATCAAATTCTCTGCTTTTTTCTAATTTTATTTGGCTCTCATGAGTCTCATGACTAGTGGCATCATTCTCCATGATCCCCCCCATATTTATTCCTCCCTGTGCTATTGCAGTACCTCAGAATAGTTGCCAGTTCATATCTTGAATCAATTCAAAAGACTGTTTTCTAAGGCACTAACCAAACTGCTGTTCATTTCTGGTTTTCTGATACCATCCTGATGATACAGCAGGTGCTACCAGATCCCTCCCTGCATTTCTCTAATTACCTCTGCCTCCTTGAGGACTTTCTTTCCTGCTGTCTATCTATTTCCTGGGGATTGATTGCTCTGGATATCTCTCTACAGTGTATTTTTGTAGGCTTTGTGAAAGAAAGTTTTAAAATTTTAAATTTTAGAGAGCGGAGAGGAGAGTATTCATGAAAAGAATCTCATAGTCACATTTAATACATCAGATCTTGGTTTTAATTAGTGATCTATTTATTTGGCTAATGATTTACAGAACAAAATATATTCTATATTATAACCTAGAATGGAATTTGTTGGAATGTCATCATTAATTTATTTATGCAATATATACTCTGTGTATGCCTGCTATGATACTATGAAGACCTACATTCCAGCTAGGCAAGATGCGGTATAGACAATGGAAACATGTAAGGATGCATAAATAATCTTGAGATAAATCATGCATATAGGATACATATATGTTTATGCACATACATATGGGTATATGCAAATGCATAGACATACATTTTACCCAAGTGTCTGTCTGTCTGTCTTCTGTCTGTCTGTCTGTCTGTCTGTCTCTCTCTCTCTCTCTCTCTCTCTCTATATATATATATATATATATATATACTACCTATAGTGCAAGTCCATACACTTGGATTTTTTCTCTACTAATATTTTCTGCTTTATCTCATTAAAAAAATTCTGGTTGCAGCTGACTGCATTGATTTTATGACACACTAACCCTGTGAAACTCATGATCAGAAAAATATTGGTTTAGCAAGTATAAAATGTTTGCGCGCAGGTAATCAATATCTTTATCAATAAGTAGACCAACTTCAGGATATTGTGATTATTCCCATTCACTTAACAGCTAATAGCTAGAGCATGAAAAGTCCACTCTGTAGCAATCTTTCCATTTATTATTATTATTATTATTATTATTATTATTATTTCAGGGAAGACCTACAGGATGTTCAGGGTTTCAGTACTAGATAGGACTCATAGTGATCCACCTGTTTACAGCTTCCCAAGAGCTGGGATTACGGGCAAACACCACCAAGTCCAGGCTCAATTGCTCTTTCAGCGTGCCGCGGAGGTGGGGCCAGCAAGGCAGGCCTGGAGATGGAACCCCAGGCCTGTGTGCCTGCTTGCAGGTGCTTTAATCTGCTGAGCTATTTGACTGGCCCTCCATTTTTAATGAGATAAAATCATTGCATACTATATTAATCAGCTTTTCATTGTTAAAAGAATCTAAAATATTACCATTTGAAAATGGTCTACACATTTTCATGCATATTATTATTTAAGAAATTATTCAATTACTTAGTGCTATTTAAACTTTTGAAGATAATTTCATAGTGTAAAATTCTGGCCCACTCAGTTTTTGGAGTAGGCAAATAGTGAAATTTCAACTGTGGCATTGACCTTTGGAGACTGTGTCATGTGGCTCAGCTATGACTACTGAATTATATTTCTATTATAGCATGTTGGAGTTGGGTAATATCTAACACCTTTTCCTGCTAACTATATGCCTACCATTGTATAACTACATTAAAGATTATTAAGGACAGAGGTATATTCTGTAACTTGAAGCTATTTCAACTTTAAAAGGATTCAATATAGAGCCAAAAATCATTCATCTTCTTGAGGAAATTTAAAAATTACTTTGAAAAATTAGAACCATTGGACACTCAAGTTCTATGCACATTTGTCCAAATTACAGTGATACTTGGGATTTTGGTACTGAAATAAAAACCACATTCTAATCTGTATACTATAAACTAAAACCACAATCTAATCTATAAACAGTTAAATTTATAAACTATTATTCAATTATACAGAATAAAATAATGCTTTTGCTCTAAAGGTTTTTGTTCATCTCCTTTAGTGGAAATCCAAAGTAGTACACAACTTTGCATTTGTTTTTTCTAAGAATAATAAAGACGCTATCAGGCCACTGTGGGGTGCTTTTAATTACAACACCAAAATAACTTTAGAAGTCTAAATATATGAACAGATTAATTCCTGAAATGATGGTCTAGCTCTATCCTTTATGAAGTCACAGGGCAGAGTTAATTATTGATAAACTACATTGTTTATGATACCAAATCCACACTTGTCATCTTGAAAGGTGACACAATTTCCAGAGTAGCTGCAAAATATAAAAGCCTTCAAAATTTAGCCTAAGAGCCATGTGGGTACACCTTGCCTATCAAGCATAAAATCTATAGTTTGATCTACCATATGACCAAAAGTAGTAATACTTAACCTAATATATA
>NW_004524589.1:2267184-2268575 GCF_000260255.1 Octodon degus | reverse complement strand
TAACTATAAGTAATATCTCACTTTGTTATAACCAACAGGTGGCCATTTTAATTAGATGAAAAATGTAATAGTGCATCTCAGCAAATAAATGATAGTAAAATAAAAAATGAATTATGCAGCTGTAGTTTCCTTGTTGTAGATTTATAGATTATAAAGTACTTCATGTGGCATTTAGCAGTATAATTTTGGTTAGACTTTCACCTTAGTAAGAACATGAAAGAAATCAGAAGTTAAAAGGAAAATATATAGAAAAAATACACGTGTTACTGTTTCATAGTAATTGTATTCATTTTCAGGAAGATAATCAGTAAGCAAACTATTTTTCCTAGAATTTTTCCTCTTCCTTGCCAAGATAGCGAGAAGGCTGGTATGTGCGTATGAATTTGCTGAACTTGGCTATTTATGAGTTTAATGCCATCTTTGTAAATAGAGACATTTGTGCTTGCTGAAAAGAAAAACGTGAATGAGAGAAACCCTTCCTCAGAACCAAATTTTCCAATATAGAGTGTAAACTGACAGTGATGCTGGTATTCACTGCAAATGCTTTCTTTGGTGTCCAAGTGTGCTTTCACAGTAGTAGTGCAGGCTAGCACTCTGTATTAGTTAACTCTTACCCAGTAGTTAATTTATGTGTGCTTCCAGTGCCTTACAGGGAGCAGCCAGGCACATGCAGAAAGATTAGTTTAGAAAAGACATGAATTAAAATGAGGGCCCCCAAATTGCCTTTATAAATGTTGGTCCCTGTTTTATTCTTTTCAATCAGTGTCTCCATTCTCTGTCTCAACCTGCAATCTCAATCTCTCTCTCTCTCTCTCTCTCTCTCTCTCTCTCTCTCTCTATTGGAGCTTGAACTCAGAGCCTCGTGCTTGTGCTTATTCTACTGAGCTATCTCCCAGGCCCAAAGTTCAGAATGAGTTTTTTTGTTTTTTGGGGTTTTTTTTGGCTGGCTCAGCCTACCTTAAGGGTAGGTCTGGTAAGGCATGTGGAGGTGGGGCTCAAACTAGGGTATCCTATGCCTGACTGCATTTGCATGAGCAGGCTCTTAAACAACTGAACTAACCAGCAGGCACCCTCATCCTGCAATCTCTGAGGACTGCCAGAATTGCATACAATATAATTAGAACAGCATAAATGATCATTTAGTCTACTGAATTAACTTCTTAGTTCATACTTGAAACTCACCTTAGTGATGTGAGGGATTTTTTAAAAAATTAATTTTATATATAAAGAAATAGCAATGAGACAGTTTCAAAACAGGTTAGTAGGACAGTTACAATAACTAATGCATTGCATATTGTTGTCTTCATAGTAGTTATTCATGGTACAAGATGCAGACATGATATCTTGTCTAAACACTATAAGTACAAATCTCTCTTCTCATTAAACTAAGA
>NW_004524589.1:2252679-2267084 GCF_000260255.1 Octodon degus | reverse complement strand
TATAAATTTTATTGCAAAACAAGCCATGCATGAAATGTCAGAGATTTTGTTAGTGAAAGTGTTGGGGCAATCCTGGTTCTGAGTATGTGACGTGTTTATAATATTAACAAGAAAGAGGATTGTCAGAGTCCATAAAATCAAACTATTTCTATAACAAAGCAATTCTCATTTCAAGCTTCTCTTCATAAAGGTTTGCACATTTATCACCTTTTTTCTCATTTTTTTCTGTTTGTATGATAGACAAGGCTGCACATGTATACACACACACACACACACACACACACACACACACAGAGGCACACACAGGTGAGGAGCTGGAGGCTCTTTCTCCTGATGTCACTTTTGCTTTGCAAGTCCTGGGCCCTGTCCCTGAAAAGCTCAGGCTCCCGTGCTGCTGACTTTGTCCTTATGCTCAGGAAGTTCTCCATGTGACCTTGCTTCTGGCCTCTCCTCAGAGGCCATCAGTCAGAGCATGGCCGTGCAGCAGACACTGAAGACAGGACATCTGCCTCCTATGTACTCCCATGCCTCGTGTCTCAGCTCTGCTGTTCCCTGCTTTCCTGCCCCTAAATCTTGTGTCATAGAGGGCTGATCCTCCCTAAAATGTGGACGTTGCTTATTTTCTGCTGTAGAATACAGAAATGATGTTGCTTTTCATTGTGGCCTATAAAATGCAGAAATTGCCTGGTTTCTAGTCAATTTGGAACAATTGGTGGTCAATTGACTAGATCACACATCAATCTGTTTTGGCAGTTATTGTGGCCAAAAACCTCAAATGCTGTAAAGCTGTCAGTCTCCTGGTACATTTATGTTCAAGGAGTAATAGCCTTTATTTCCTTCTCCGATATTTTTTGATTAGACAGCAAGTTATCAAAAGCTATGTCAGAACTTCAATATTCTCTATTACCATGTTAACAAAATGTTATTTTTCTAGACACAGTGAATTACTGTTTATTATTTCTTAGAATTTTAAAATTAGACTGCAGTAGAATGGCTCAGAAGATGAGTTACAGTATCAGAGAAGACTACTGTAAACTTTGTCCTAATTTTTTTAATATTTAAAATGTTCTGATGCTTTTAATACAAAATTTTATAATGTTCTGACACACGGCAATAGACCAGTCTTCCATTTGTTTTTTATTACTGCTATAGAATTTATTCAATTCAATTTCAACAACTCAAATTTATCTGCAATTTGGATTTCACTGAACATACTCCAAAATCATTCAAATAAATTAAATATGGTATATACTGTTGAGTGGTTAAAAATATAGGATTCCAGAAATCTGGAAGCATGCTGTTTTGCTGTTTGCTTAGAGAAACTACTTTCACGTATCTCTGTTTTCTTCTCTGTAATGTGGGTATCATGACAGTTACTACTTTCCAGGGTGATGCAGAAGATCAAAAGATGTGATAAACAGTGGCTGGGACATGGTGTCCTCTCAATAAATATTAAATAGCCATGTGACTCCCCAAATAGGCAATGACATACTACAGTATTATCAATCCACAATATATTTTCATAGTCCATAATTATTGAGACTTTTTGGTTTTTTAAAATTTATTCTAAGAAAATACTACTGTAGGATACTATGGGAGAAACACATCTAGTAGAAAAATCAGTTTAGTTTCAATGATGACACTTTGATTAGATGACTAAATACTTCGTTAAGTTGTAAGAATCCAAGAAACGGGCTATGCAAAGGATAAGAAAAGCACTTCAGTTAATAACACACAGTGCTAGATGAATCCCTCAAATAAAGCTAGGAAATACACAGGCAAAAACCATAGTAAATAATATATCAGCCGTTTCTTGAAATAACAAGTGTTCCTTCAAATACCATTTTATGAATACTCTGAGATTAAAGATACACAAACCACAGTTCCCACAGCCAATTGAGGAGCATGTTTATAAGGGATGTAGGGCAGTTAACATCTTTCAACACCACTGACTTGCTCCCTTTTTCCCTTTGAATGTTAAGTGAGTCCCTTACTAAAATATCCATGATTATTCTCTGGCATGTTATCACCTAACCTAAAGGAAATAGCACATCATTGTCAGGTTCTGCAGTTCCAGGTTGCTCTCCACTTCACTCCCCACTGTACATGGAATGGGCTAGCCTCCTCCTTTAAAGTACATTGCCTTTTACAGTCTCATACTAATCTCAAATTCCAAAAAGGAACTGTCAAAGGCTAGGGTGGAAATAAGTCAAACTTAGCCCCATCAGAAGGGCACGGTGGTTATGGAAGTAGCAGTGGAAACGTAAGACACAAAGAAAGAAAAATCCTGTTCAAGATACTGGTGATACAACTTGGTTGTTAATAGCGACTATCCAAATGTTACTGTTCAGGATTTACTTAGGATAATTTTAAAGTTAGAGAGACTATTAAGCACATAGCCCCTTTTGGGCTTTCCAGTTCATCTTCTTAGCCACATAGACCTGTGGAGAATAAACCCTATGGGCTTTATAAGGGGCCTTGTCTTCCTTTCTGATACTATCCCTGGGGGTTAGAAATGTTGTTGGCACAGTGAATGCTCAGCAAGTCAATGCTGAAAGCAGTAAGGAGACAAACTTGGGAAATGGTTAAGCAGATATTTCTTCTGCTAAAAGCAGATAAGCAGGTATCTGCATGGCGGACTCCAGCACCTGCCAAGGACATTAAGAAGCCACCTCACCCATGCATGTGCATCTCTGGGCTCCACAGTGAAACATAATAGTTACTGAACTTCATCCTCTCATTTTATGTGTGTTAACATGGACCTTAGGCCTCCTGGGATCCTAATTTCTACATAGGTAGTGGCCAGGCGGTATGTATTCATGCGAATAAGGAAAGAACATCGTATCATGATCTTATAGGTCATTTTGCCTTCAGAGAAATTATTCTTTTTTTTTGCTTTGAAATCTTTCTCAACTCTATTATTATAGTTTTAAAGACTTAGAAATAAAATAATATCAGAACCCCATGGTAATTTCTAAATCATGCATATGAGAGGCCTAATCCCACCCTTTGCTGAATGTAGAAGCTCATAGGTCTTGACATAGTGATACAGGGAGAAAAAAACTGGTCTCGGGTGGGTGACCTCCAAACCATACAAGGAACCTCCAAATGACATAGAGAAAAACAATCTCCCAACCTGACCTGCACGAGTTCGTGTTCTCTAAAACCAAAGAATGAATTTTAGGAACAAATGGAGGTTATGAGCAGAATATATTTATTGAGAGAAAGAAAGCTCCTGTCCAAGAGAGGGACAGGAGTGGGGCCCGAGCAGGTAGTTCCCCGGGAAGCTGTATATTCCAGGGATTTTTATAGTGTAAAACCATGCGGGGCTAAGGTAGAGAGAATGGGAACTCGCTTAGGTGGGCAGGAGGTAGGACAAAACTATGGTCAACCAATGGGATTATAAGCACCATTGCTCAGGTAAAACTGATTAAATCCAGTATCAAATGGGAAAGCAAGTCACGTAGCAAGCGGGCATGAATAAGGAACAGGGTCTCTTCCTGTTGGAGGTTGGAATGCGGGACAGGGTCTCTTTCTGTTGGGGGTTGGGCTAGTGACTCACTTGGGTCTGTCCAAGTGATTGATACCTATTTAGAATACCAATCCCAGGTGCTACTGTTTTAGCATTTGTTTGGCCTTTAGGTCTTTAGGTCTGGTTCACAGCAGGAGCATCCACCCCTCCCACAGTTGTAAGGCATCTCATCTTCTGTGCTGTCTCCTTTGAGGGTCTGGCCCTGTCTGACTGCCTATAATATTTTTGTCTAACTTGGCTGCCTGCAATATTCCCCCCTCTGAAGAAGTAACCTGAATTGCCATGAAGGGAAATATGGGTGAAGACCGCTCTGGCTTCTTCATGCTGAAATGGGTCGTCGTTGTTGACCGGCAGTCAGATATATTCTTCAGAGGTTTTATCTAAAGGTCCTCAATAGATGACAGGCATTTTTCTCTTGGGTAGACGTATAGCTTTGAGTCTTTTTTCTAATTGATTCCTCCACCCAGGCATCCCTGAGTAGCCCTCTCCAGAGCAGGTGGATGCTCCTCCGTCCAATGATCTCGGTGGAAACCTCCAAAATGATACAGGGAGAAAAAACTGGTCTCGGGTGGGTGACCTCCAAACCATACAAGGAACCTCCAAATGACATAGAAAAAAAACGATCTCCCGACCTGACCTGCACGAATTTGTGTTCTCTAAAACCAAAGAATGAATTTTAGGAACAAACGGAAGTTATGAGCAGAATATATTTATTGAGAGAAAGAAAGCTCCTGTCCAAGAGAGGGACAGGAGGGGGGCCCAAGCAGGTAGTTCCCCCAGAGAAATTGTGATAAGAAGGCAAATCCTAAATGTGAAAGCCCTGCAGCCCATTTCATTTGTATCAAAATGATTATGATACAAGCCTTGCAAATTTATACATTAAATGTTGATGTTTACTCTGCCCCCAAACGAAGTGACTTGTCTTTACACGTAGTGAAAGGAATCATTTAATTAAAGATAGGAAATAGCTTGCTGCCTATTCAGTATTAAAGAGATTTCTCTGTCATATAAATGTTTTTAATCTGACTCTGGTTCCCTAAAATCTAAAGAATACATTGAACACATACTCTCACAGACAGGTGGAACTATACTACAGAAAAGCTCCCTTTTATTTTAAATGGTAAGCATGCTGATGTTTCTTTTTTTGTTTGAGCAGAACATATTTATTTTTTATGAGCAGAATATATTTATTGAGGGAAAGAAAGTTCCTGTCTGAGAGAGGGACAGGAGGGGACCCCCAGAGCGGGTGGTCTCCCTTGCTGACGTTTCTGAATTACCCATGTTTTTTAGTTGACAGTACTTTCAGAGTCATGGATTTTTTTATGTTTTTACGCATAGAAGCCAATATTTTATATATAGGTACATATATAAGTAAATATTTTATATGTATGCTATATATGTACTATATACATACACATACACACATATATATACACACATGCAAACAACCTGAAATATATAGGCACATTATGTACATATCTTAGTAAAGTAAATAGAATTGATGGTGCTAGAAAAGTTGTAAGTTAATAAATTAATCCCAGAAAATAATAAACATCAATAAGGGCGCTCCTGAGTTCTGTGTGTAGGAATTTCTTAATGAATCCATGGCTCTTCACACACCCATCTCAGCAGAGACTCTCCCCTGTGGAGGGATGAGAAAAGAGCAGCAAAAGGGTTTTGATGAACTGGGTACTGAGGAGGCAGAGAACAAGGCTTAAAAAAGAGAGAGCTTAATGGAACAGATGTCCAAAGAGTCAGTAAGCTCACTGTCTCTCTGCCTTGGCAGGAGGAAGGTTGAAGACTCAGGCCCAGCACAACCATAGACTGTTTTAATATTAAAATGCTTGACATATTTAACAGCCATCAAAAACTAATTAACTGTTCTGCTTTGTTAAAATGTTTCAATATTGATTTCAACAGCTAGAAAATATCTGTGTATGTTTAAAACTTAACATATACTGTCTCATATAATTTTCAATAGTAATAAGCCAATCCAACTGTAATAAATTTTCAAATGGGGTGCTATGCTGCACGGCTGTGTCTATTGTGGTACCAAGGTTTGAACTCGAGACCTTGCACTTGCCAGGCAAGTGCTTACACCAGAAAGCTAGCTCCCTGCCCATGTTTTTGTTGTAAAATAATCTTACTAGGAGTTTCCAGTGTGGGTGTAACTTTAGAAAAGACCTCCCATTGTTTGAGTTGTTGTCCTAAATGCCCTAACTGTTTGGATAAGCCCTCTTTTTATTTTCTTTCTGCTTCAGACATTGACTACATGCATTATTTTTCCCAAATTATTTATTTATTTTTAGTTTAGTTTAATACATGTGTGCAGTACATAGTATTTACATTCCTTATGGGAAGTCAGTAGATGTACATGCCATCTCTTCATTCCTTTCCCATCCTCTCCTGATTCCTTGATCTCCTCCCTCCCTCTTCCCCCACTCTTGTACATGTTTCCAGTCTTATGTGGAGTTGATCTATGCACATAACAACATCCCAATGTCCCTCCTCTCACTTCCCTCTCCTCTGTCATAATGAAAGATAAACTTAATTCAGGGAATGGCTGCATCCGGAGGCCACGATGTTCAGTGAAGTGAGTCAGGAGCACAACCTTAAATCCCACCTTGCTTCTCTTGCATGAGAATTCCAGAGTACAATAAAGAGCAAAATAAGAGATAATAGGAAATGGTGCAATAGATCATACACATGTTATTTTAGAGACCAGAAAATGTCTATCTTACAACTTAAAAAATGAATACTACTAGTTGATAATTTTAAAAATAAAGAAAATACATTTTCTTTAAATGTTTTCATGAAAATACATCTCAGAAATCAGGAATGTTTTCTTCTTTTGTTCATAAACACACAGTACATTTTTATATGTATAGTTTATATGTATAGTTTCCATAAAATTTGTTTCTGGGCTGACCAAATAGCTCAGCAGATTAAAGCACCTAGGTAGGCAGATGCAGGGGTCAGAAGTTAGATTCCTGGCCTGCCGTGCTGGCCCCACCCCTGGGGTACCCTGAGATTGTGACTGAGATTGGGCATGGCGTTGGGCAACTGGAATGCTATTACTTGGGAAGCTGAAAACAGGAGAATCACTCCAAGTCCAATCTGTGTAGTGTGACCCTGTAGATCCTGTAGACTGCACTAAATACAAAAAAATAAAATAATAAAATTAGTTTCCTAAGTTACATTTTGTACAATTGCAAGAGTATTTTTGTCTTTTAATATAAGTCTTAGTTATGGCATGGATCTGTGTGATTGCTCAGTTGTATACCATGTCCGTTCTGTTTTCTCTACACCTATGCTATAGATCAGATGATTCGTTTATTTTATAAGGAACAAATTCCATTCAGAAGGCCATTATATTTCTGTTAAAGGCTATTCTTTTATGTGGATTTTCTTACACAGCCTGGCTTTACATCTGTTTGAAATTTCAAAACTCAGTTACTAAGGTTTTCTCTACTAAGTAGATTGCCTTCCTACCCCTCCCTGCTGAGACGCAGTTCGTCCAGCAAGATGAAAACCAACCATTCCGTCACCGTCGAGTCAGTGTTGGTTGATTAGCACATTGTTCTTGTTGCGGCATGTGGCAGACTCATAATTAACTGAAAATAATTCAGTGGCTTTGTTTGGGTTTAAATCAAGTAAAGTTCTACTCAAGCAGCCGTGGCTGACATAATTTACGATGGTAATAATATCGAACTTTAAATCATATCAGTTCATTTCCTCTTTGGTATTTTTCTTTCCCATCAAATTTCACTTCTTTCGCTACAGAATGCCTCCTCCGAAAGACATCTGTGTTGGTCTAAGCCATGAGCACACTTTGTAAAAATAAAGGGTGCACAATGTGTTTTTATTTATTCAAAAGATGTTTTCAATTACCATTAGGTTCATTGTTGGTCTAATGTTGGCAGTTTAAATATCTGAAGCTGTTCTCTGGAAACCAGACACCCACCCAAATTCTAAAAATCTGGTACATTTTTCATTTTATTGTGGTTTTCCAAAACAACTGTTGATTGCTCAAAGCAGAAGCTTCTTTGATGAATACAGGTTTAGTCAGAGTACATGATGGGTTAGTAGCTATTTTCCTTGGACTTCACCAGTCTCTCTTTTCCCTGCCTAAAAAGGCAGTCTAAAAAGGCCTTCTTAGGCCTTTTCTTTCTTTGCTGCCAGTGACAGCACATCCCGCACCTCTTTGAATGAGTCAATATTATTTTTTATCACGATAAGCTGTGCTCTTGTGGTAACTTTTCTGCCAATGTGTTCCATATTTATTGAATAGTCAGTTTCTCTGGACTTGTTCCTTTATTTTAAGTTACATTTAATAAGTAGAAAACCCTTCCAGTTTAGTAGTTAAGGTCCCAATTAAGCGCAGCAAACATGTGATTCTTGTTCATGCTGTATCCACAAGGTGAGTGCAGAGAGAAGGGAGAGAGATGCTTATTTAGTTGAATGCAACTGCTCAATAACCAGATTTCCAAGACCAAAATTAGAGAAAAAGGAGGGCCGCAAGGAAAGCCAACATTTTGGCCCTAGCCTTCCAAGGTCAATTAAGACTCAGAACATATGAGAACTTGTACTGTGACGTCACGTAACTCAGTAGTATCCCAAATTTTCTGCTCAAGGAGATTATGAGGCCAAAGAGGAAAGTGATAGATGATGTAGAGTGTGCCTAAGGAGAGTCACGTGGATAGAAAACATTCTCTCAGGTTTTCACAGAGAGCACATTGGCCAAGCAATGGCCATGACTCATCCACATGGCTGACACTGACGAAGGATCTACAATTGGAGGTACAGGATCTCAGGATAAATCCCGAGAGTGTTTCACTGACCTTATCAGATCCAAAAGCTACAACTCTTGTTGCATAGGTCTTGCTTTATCTTGGTCTTCACCATCCAGCAGAAAAGTATGAAAACGAAGTATAAGAAGTAAAGCCATGCTGTTATGTTGAGCTGTGGGGGACTCAGGTCAACAATTTCTGACATTGCTGGTGAAGCAGAAGACCCAATACTATTATGGAGTACTGGACTCTTTTAGAATATTTTGCTGAGTTAATACACCTATAAGATTCAAATAATGGAACTAAACAAAAAAAGGGGATACAGATGAATGTCCATTTTGTATATGTGTATTCAAAATGGTTAGGTTAGGTATACAGTTACATTCTCTTAATGAATAGAATGATTTGTTCTAATGGTGTTTGTAAATAGGCTATCATGTCTGCATCTTGTACAGCAATTAACCACTAGGAAGAATGTATGCAATGTGTTAATTATTGAAACTGTCCTACCAATTTGGTTTGAAGCTGTGTCGTTGCTATTTGTTTCTCAATAAAATTATGGGAAAAAAATAAAATAAAATGATAAAAAAGAACCAGATTTCCAGAGGCTCCAGTCAATGGAGCAGTGTTATTGCTGTTAGCCATTCTGCAGGTTCATCTCAGGAGAGAACAAGAACAAGAAGGAGTGCTGCGTCCATAACTATCTGGGTTGGCAGTTGTTCATCTCCCCATGAGCCCTTAGTTACCTTCTCCTTACTGAAACAAAATACCCAACACTCTCAAGTTACAGGAGAAAAGGCTTATGTTAGTTTACAGTCTGTAGGTGTTTCAGTCCATAGTGGGCTGGCTCCAAGGCAGAGTGGCCCAGCACAGAGGCATCGCAGAGGAGGCACAGTCCATGTGTGGCAGGCACAAGGCAGCAGGCAGCAAGTCTTTATATTCTACCCAGGTGCTAAGCTGATGGATTAGTGTCACACAGTCTTTCATTATTCAAGCCAAAACTTTGTTAGAACCATTTGCTTCTCATGTACGTTGAATTCTACACACACCTTAGATCCAGCTCCTGCCCCAGAGCTCCCCCTATTAGCACATGAGCATTTGGGGAAGGATGTCTTTCCATAACACACCCACTGGCCAGAATCATTCCCTGGACTCTCATTCAATGAAAGGGAACCAAGAAAACATGGCAGCACATGAAGGATTTCTCAGTACAATCTTGGCTGTCTGTGAGCAGTTCATAATTTTATTACCATAAGTCTATGAAAATGGTATGGTGTTCTTTTTTTGAATCTTATAGTAGCTGTATTGGTTCATACATTGTCTCAACTTGAGAAGGAGAGAAGCTTAACTAAGTAACTTTGGAGTTCTACGTCCTAGGGTGTAGAGGACATGCCCTAGGGAGGCTGTTTATGCTCCAGTAGGTTGTAATAGTTGATTAATTGTGTCAACTTGAGAAGTTTAGAAGTTTAAGTGATTCAGCAGGGGCTGCAGTCCTCACTTTGTAAACATCCTCAGCTTGTTACTAGAGGAAGGAGCAGAGATGGTGTGAGTGCTTTACCCACCCTGGAGTGAGTAGCTTACATACTGTATAAGGGACAGAAAGAATCTTCTCACATTCTCCTCTTTTGCTTTTACTACTTTTCCTGTCTTCTGCCACCATGAGCTGTTGGCCCTCTACCATGTACTACCATGCCTTGGAGCCAGCTCATTATGGACTGAAACCTCCACAAATTGTGAACTAAATAAAGCTTTGTTTCTTTAATTTTGAGAGTTGTGAATTCATCTCAGCAACAAAAGAAAACTAACCAAGACCATAGCCCTGATTCCCAGCTAGGTTGGTAAGTTGTGTATGTGCATGCCCCAACAAGAGACTCTGAAACCATGCCCAAAACTTAACCAGACAGAATCTTTTGGGTAAGAGAATGCGAATCTGAATTATTGACAAGTTTCCCAGATAATTTTATTAGATCTCAATTTTGAGAAACAAAATTGATTGAAAAGACAGTAACAGGGTTGGTAAGAAATAAATGCTTTTATAAATGCACCCCTCATTAGTATGGGGCATCTTATAACATTCAACTTGTAATTTTCTAAATACTTCTTGCCTGTGTCACACAATTGTACACATCACATCACAATGAAACTCTCACAAATATACTAAATGATAGTAGTTGCTAAGGTTTGGTGAAGTAGAATTCTTACCTGTCATGAAGTTGTCCTTAGAAAGCTCACTACATGAGATGCTAAATTCCAAGACCTTAACCTTGTCTGACACCACAGAAAATCAAATCTCAGACGACCACTTTATTATAGGGTAGTGTGTTCTTGCAAAGAAAAGATATTGGAAGTATGTGTTTATTGAAGACAAAAAAGATACACTCTTCAGGGCCAACACTGGAGCAGGCTGGTGAACAGAAGCCCCAGGATAAGGCATTGGCTTCGCCCTCCTCCTGCCCTTAAGGCATTGGGACAATTGCCCTGTCAAAAATTCACTTGGGGGCTGGGGAAATGATTCAGTGGAATAAGCGCTTCCCTGGCAAGCACAAGGCCCTGAGTTCAATCCCTGGTTTCGAAAAAAAAAAAAAAAAATTGGCCTGAACTTGCTCTATGGAGAATATTTCTTGGGCCGGGGAGATGGCTCAGTGGAATAAGCGCTTCCCTGGCAAGCGCAAGGGCCTGAGTTCAATCCCTGGTTCCGGAAAAAAAAAAAAAAATTCACTTGGTTTGGGACAAGATATACACTTCCTTATCAAAAGACTTGCTTGGCTTTTTACCAGAGGTAAAAGAAAAGAGCACTTGTGTGATTGGTCCTGCAAGAAAGGCCAGGTTCAAATAAGGAGTCTACAGTACTGCTTTCTGATTGGCTGTTTGCACAGTGCTTCTGTTTCTGCCTAAGTCCTGGGTGTTTTTAAGAAGTTTAATGCATTCTGACCAGTTGATTATCTGGTGGCACCAGACCTGAAGTTCATAGTAAGTAGAAGAATTCAAGGTTCAGGAAGAATAAATAAAATTTCTTCAAGGGAACTTGAAAAAGAAATTGGTGAAGCTGCAGATCAGTTTCAATGTCATTGTTCAGAAACACCAACCACACACTGATTTTCACTCTTCTCAGACTAGAGACAGGAGCATGACAGGTTTTGAAAGATCTGCCTTCCCCAACCCAATGACTAAAGATTTTTATTACATTAATTTTAAGAAATATATTTTCACATTTAACATTTCATTTGCTCTATACAATATAAGTATAATATATTTTTTCCAGCATCTCCTAAGTATAGACATATTTCTCAGCACAAACATGGGAGACTGCCAATATAATGAATCTGTTCCCACTGTCCTTGTATAATCTGAGAGCTGGCAGAGGAGGAGCTAATGGGAGGCCAATAACTTGCAACCCAGCAAATATGAAGCACACTCTTAAAATAATACAGCTCACAGGAAGAAACAGATTGCCCCATTTTAAAGTACATTTGAAACACTGTGGGCTTGAGGAAGCTGTAGTGTTATTGAAAGAGCATTTTCATTTCAAAAGCTGGGCTTTGTATTTCTGAATTTCAATCTAAGTTATCTTGAACTGGGTTTCACACTAAAAGGACTAAGAGCTAGCCCACTGTGTGTGGAAATGCAAGACTAAGAAAGCAGGATAAAAATCATTGTCCTCCTGATTTTCCTCTCAAGTAGAAAGAAAATCTTTTATGAAACAAAAGAAAACAAAATAGCAGGTGTGTGGCACTTAGTGAAATACCACAAGAGTAAAATCACACTCAGGTAAATAATAAATTATAGCAATGAGTTTTTTTAATAGCACCTGATAACCAGATGTGTAGAAAACCAAGCCAACCCCACCAGTAATAACTTAACAAAAGATGTAAATCAACAGATCAGGACCCATTATCCACACAAAATAATGCTTTTATATAGCAATGGGCTGAAAGCTGACTTTGTAGAAGGAAGATACACCTATTTATAAGGAATAACTAAATTCTAGATCAGTGTTTGGGGAACATGCTAAGGATCAGTGCCCAAGCTGCAGCCTAAAACACACTTATTTTTCACAAAGCGCCATCACTACAATTAATCCTGAATACTGGAGATTATTTTAGAAAAGAAATCTCATGTATTTTCATCTTTTGTCTTAAAAGAAAAGCAAATAATACTTGTGCCATAGGTTCATCACTACTGCTCTAGGTCTTTCTAGAGAGAAAATTTAATTGCTGGGGTTCAGATTCAATGAAACTGTAATTTAAATAGTGAAGCAATTTATGGAGGGAGACTCAACTTTCAAGGGAAAGTGGTTTCTGGTAGGTGTTTTCTGCAACATTAGTTGTCCTTTGTGGTTCTTAGTTAAGTAACTTAAGCTACCTGTACTTAGAATTCTAATTACTTTTTTAAAAAATAAAATAAAATGCAAAGGCTAGAACCTTAAGGATGGTTTTGAAATGGTGTGCCAGTGCTCATTTTTATGCTGTAAATATATATGATGAAAGGAAATGAAAAAAAGTGATGTGAACTCTTTCTTCTCTAGTTAGCACGAACAAAATTCATCTGTTGCTCTTCCTTTTCTCCCTATTGTTTATAAAAAAGAGAGGAATGTTGCATCAGACACATCAGCTTGAGTGATTAGGGGAAAGAAACTCTAATGATGTCTGAGGCTGTAGCAGGTGTTCGCTCTCAATTGGGTTAATTTTATCCCAGCAAAAGAAGTGCTAGTTAGCTTTTAATCCACCAGTGTTAAGATGTGGTTACTCCTCAATCCTTCCCCACTCTTGTTTAGATGTAGGTATTTAAGCAGTGACAAAATTAAGAAAGAGGCCTGAACTGTTTTTAATCTGTAAGGACTGGGAAGCGCGTTCAGACTCCCCCTGAACATTTAAGATCTGTAGCCCAAGAAGGGCCGGCTTTATTAATAAATTCTATTTTTTCCAACTTTTGTCTGCTGTGGAAATTATCTTGCCATTTTGGTATATGGTAATGAAACTCCTAACCTGAAAGATACCTACGACAAGTTCATGTTCTCTAAAACTGAAGAACAAATTTGAGGAACAAACAGCAGTTAAGAGCAGAATATAATTATTGGGGGAAAGAAAGCTTCTGTCCTTCTGGGACAGAAGGGGGACCCGAGTGGGTTACCCTGGAAAATGTGTCTTCCAGGGATTTTTATAGAGTAAAACCATATGGTGTGGTGAGTCTAAAGTACATAACATGGGAACTCACTTAGGTGGGCATAGATGAGAAAAAACTATGGTCAAACAATGAGATTACACAAGGAGATTATGGGGCCAAAGAGGAAAGTGATCGATGATGTAGAGTGTGCTTAAGGAGAGTCACATGGAGAGAAAACATTCAGGCTTTCACAGAGAGCACATTGGCCAAGCAATAGCCGTGACTCATCCACATGGCTGACACTGACAAAGGTTCTACAATCTGAGGTACATGATCTCAGGATAAATCCTGAGGGAATTTCACTGACTTTATCAGACCCAAAAGCTACAACTCCTGTTGCATAGGTCCTGCTTTACCTTGGTCTTAACCATTGAGAAGGAAAGTATAAAAACGAAATATAAGAAATAAAGCCATGCTGTTATGTTGAGCTGTGGGGAACTCAGGTCAACAATTTCTGACATTGCCAGTTAAGCAGAAGACCCAATACTATTATGGGATACTGGACTCTTTTAGGATATTTTGCTGAGTTTGCACATCTATAATATTCAAATAACGGAACTCAACAAAAAAAGGGTATATAGATGAATGTCCATTTTGTATCTGTGTATTCAAAGTGATTGGGATAGATATATAGTTACATTCTGTTAATGAATAGAATGATTTATTCTAATGGTGTTTGTAAATAGGATATCAAGTCCACATCTTGTAGAGCAATTAACCACTAAGAAGAATGTATGCAGTGTGTTAATTATTGAAACTGTTCTACCGATTTGATTTGAAACTGTCTCATTGCTATTTATTTCTCAATAAAATTATGGCAGGGGCTGGGGAGATGGCTCAGTGGTCTAAAACACCTACTTTGAACAAGCTTAGCAAAGCACATGGACCGCGGTTCAATCCCCCAGCACCACATGCCAGCC
>NW_004524589.1:2222658-2252579 GCF_000260255.1 Octodon degus | reverse complement strand
AATAAAATTATGGCAAAAAAAGATTTGTTACAGAAAAAAAAAAAAAAAACAAACAATGAGATTACAGACACAGTGCTCAGGTACAATTGATGAAATCCAGGACCAAATGAGGAAACGAGTCATGTAGCAAGTGGGCATGAATTTAGAACACGATGTTAGTGTATTAGTGGTTGGGTTGGATTAGCGACTCTTCCTGGATTCTTCAAGGTGATGATCAATTCTGCCTGCTTATCTTTAGGGAGATCAGCATTTGTTTGATCTTTGGTCTTTAGGTCTCGCCCACAGTGGGAGCATCCATCTCCCTCACAGTTGCAAGGTGTCTTCTCTTCCATGCTGTCTCTTTGAGGACCCTAAACCTGTCTGACTGCCTATAATATTTCAATCTACCAGCTGCCTATAACAGTTTCAGGGTAGGGCCAGGGAGATGGTTCAGTAGAACAAGCGCTTCCCTGGCAAGCTCAAGGACCTGAGTTCAATCCCTGGTTGGGGGGTGGGGGGAACAAACAAACAGTTTCAGGGTAAATTCCTACTCTCTAAAATCCAAGAGTAGGGCTGGCCAGATAGCTCAGAGGATTAGAACACCTGCTTAGGTAGATATAGAGGCCAGGGGGAGGAGGGGAGGTTGGATCTGGACCTGCTGTGCTGACTCCCCCCGCCCCCACACACTGAAATGCTGAATGAGAATGGGCATGGTGGTGCACACCTGTAATCCCAGCATTTAGGAGGCTAGAAAACAGGAAGGAATACTACAAGTCTGATCTATTTAGTGAGACCCTGTAGACCCTGTACTAAATACATTTAAAAAAAAATAGAAGGATGAATTTTAGGAAAAACCTACATTAAAAGTAGAATATATTAATTAGATGAAAGAAAGTTTCTGTTTGAGAGAAACAAAAGGGGGTCTTGAGTGGGTTGCCAAGGAATCTGCCTTTTTTAGTGCTTTTTTATAGAGCAAAACTGTGAAGTGAGGTGGATCCAAGGTGGAGAAGATGGGAACTTGTAAGTTGGGCATGGGGCTGGATGGAAATATGGTCAACCAATAAGATTAGGAGTACAGGGGCTGGTGAGATGGCTCAGTGGTCTAAAGCACCTACTTTAAAAAAAAAACAAAAAAAACAAGCTTAGCAAAGCACAGGGACTGCAGTTCAATCCCCCAGCACCACATGCCAGCCAGCCCCGCCCCCTGGTGGGCTGAGCTGGCCACACACACACACACACACACACACGCACACACACACACACACACACACACACACACGCACACACACACAAATAAATTTAAAAAAAATTTTAAAAAAAGATTAGGAGTACAAATGCTCAGGTAAAATTGATTGAATCAGGATCAGATGGGTAGTAAGTCACACAGTAAGAGGACATTAATATAATAGACTATTTGTTCTGTTAGGGTTTGGGTTAGTGACACTTCCTGACATTTTCAAGATTATTGATACCTATTTAGAATATCAATCCCTGATATTTATCCAGAGGGAGGTCTGTGGGTGCATTTCCTTCATCATTCATCTTGAAGTCTGGCCCATAGCACAGGTGCCCATCTCTCCCACAGTTGCAGGATATCTTGTCCCCCATACTGGCTTCTTTGAGGACCTCGATCTGTCTGACCACCTGTAGTATTTTTAATCTAACTCAGCTGCCTACACCATAAGGACAGCCCTCAAAAGAAAACAATTAGAATTTTCTTGCTTAGGCACATTCTGTGGCAAGCAGACTCAGGCACTCTAAACTTCAGAACTCAGAAGCCTTGCTTTGGAACAGAGGTCCTACTACTATCCTTCTCTTCTCTCTCTGTGATGGTTCAAGAACAGGACTCGAGCTCCTTCCAGAGATGCCTTCCCTCTGTGTGCTTGCGCACTTTAAGAAAGAGAGAGAGAGAGAGAGAGAGAGAGAGAGAGAGAGAGAGAGAGAGAGAGAGAGAGAGAGAACTTTTCCTAACAGCCTTTCTCCAATGCCTGGAGCTAAAATCCTTGGGAGAAAACTTAGGAAACCTGGGGAGTCTGAGCAGCCAGACTGCAAACCAATTATTCCTCTTTCATGCAAATTTTCTCTATCCCCTGAGGTTCCAGGTTTCTGCAGGGAGTATTTTGTCTACCTTGACTTTCATCACTTAGCATATAGTTTCCTGGTGAGAGCAACCTGGTTTTTTTGAGGGGGAACACATTGCTCCCCACATTCTGGGACCCTGCTTCCTTTCCTTGACCTCATTAAAAACTGTTGTTCAATTTGTACCAACAGACAATATTATCAAAATGGCTGTTTTAAAAACATTTTTTTTAACTCCAACATGTTTGATACATGAAGGAGAAACTTGACCATAATACAAATTTAGATTTTCTTTACGCACAATGTCACTTGCTCCAGTTATGAAGATAATATAGAAAAAAGCACCTTGTGAAAGGGTCCCTGTAAGGAATCACAAAATTGGATGCAGAGGCACACGCACTCACACAACACAGCTCACGCACTCACACAACACAGCTCACACAGAAGTCATGCCATAGGCTGGACCTTGTGGGGAACATAAATATGTCACTTCTTGTTCCAAAATTGTTAAGGCTTTTAAGACACTTTGGCAGATCAGGAAACAGACTACACTAGGGCACCCCATGTCCCTGCACACAGGTCACCCGCGGAGCCAGCTCTGCCTCCTGCACCCACCTGCATCCTCAGTTTACCTCTTGCCTTCTGAGTTACATCCTTCTGCTTGTATCTGGACCCCCAGTTATAGATCACCACTTTCCACCACTTCCTAGTAACTGGCACGCAGTAACCTGCCAGTGAGCACTCTCAGAAGCAAATATCAAATCTTTTGGAAAGTAAAGCACCTCATTTGTTGAAATACTTCTGCATTTAGCAACCACTTAATATCCATAAACAAAACAGTTTTCTATTATTTTTTCTGTGCTGCTGATGCAATCTTTAGATGAAACTGGTGCATGTAACCCAGTTTCACCATAAGTCCTATCGTTTGTTTCTCGAAATCCTGCATGGCATGGTGTTTGTTTTGAAAGTTACATTTCAGCTGCCCATGGGGGTAGGTTACATGTTCTTGTTATTGACAGGGGTCTCCTACCCTAACCCAATGGCAGAGTAGTTCTATCTATTATATCCCATGTCCAATAAATGGGAACATATTTACTTGCATTATTTTATCTTGCTCGGTTTTTTTCCTAAGGGCAAGAAATAAGTCTTGGAAATTTTTCTTTCTTATGTAAGCCAAAGACTACCTTTTATGACGCAAAATATTCTTTCACTTTCCATGTTGCTGTCATGTAGAATGGAAGCTAGTTGTTCCTAGTTACTGATACTCTAGAGTAAAAAGGATTTACCTAATTATCCAGATTGTTACCAAATAACCCTCCTGAACACCGTGTTAACTCTTGGGATGTCATCTATTAGCACTTTTTCTGCGGTGTCCTGAAAATCTGAAATTGTATAGGTAGATGCACTTTTGCAAATTATGGAGTTTTCTGGGCTAGGGAATATAGCTTAGTGGCAGAGTCCCCAACTCAAGTAGGTCCCTGAATTGTATCCCCAACATAGCAAAAATCCAAAACCATTGACCTTGGTCACGTTTCTTCCAAAAGCACAAATTTCCAGAAATGTCTTAAGGAATTATGCTGGATTTTTTTTTCCTGTAAAGTTTGCCATAAAATCTATGGAATAGAAAAGATTGGAAAAGGCATTGAGCAGGAGCAACACTATACATACTTATTGGTGCAATGTCCTTTTGTTTCCTTTGTGTCTGCACTTAAAATGTTTCTTGAGCGTTGCCCAAAAAACAAGAAACATGCTTTATGTAAATAGCAGAATTGACCGTGATAATGAAAGAAGATGCGTATTTCCTGAACACCCCTTAGTACATACCTAGGATAGCAATCGCGTGGGCCTCATGGCTAATTGAAGCACAGTAGTAGTGAGCATTTAGGAGCAGGGTTCCCTGGTGGAGATAAGAGGGGAGCTGGCCTTACAGCTGTTCCCACTGGAGGCTGCCTCAGATTTCCCACTGGCAGTACACTATTCTTGGGTCACAGAGAGGTCCTGCCCTGTGGAGAAGAATTTGAATTACCCTAAGAAACACAGATCAATTTAAGGCAACTCAGACAATCTTGAGATTAAGTTCTTTGATGATGTGAGTATATTAGAGAAAATGAGAGTGCATTTAATCAATTTATTGGTTGCTTGGGTTTAGGCAGGAGGATGGAACCAGAAAGATCAGAAATAAATGTGGAGGCTTCTGCTTTCCTAAAGGCCCATGATCAGAATGAGGATTTGTATCTAAAACCACATATAGAATGAAAAGCGGATTTGTTTGTTCTTTACCATTCTCGGCAAAATGATTTGTTTCAGAAATGGGAACTATTTTGTCATACCCTGAAGAACGGAAGATAATTTTATTTGAACAGGTTTTGAACCATGAAAGATCTAGATGGTGGTCTACAGACCGTTTGTTCAAGCACCTTGCTCTGCTTGGAGGATACAGATGCCGGACGCCCAGCGGCCAGCACTGGCCGCCCAGTCCGCACCCTGGTTACAGGAGGAGGTTTCTGTTGCGAGCTTCCTTCGCACAGCCAAAGCTGCTAAAGAGTCCAGAACGCCATCTGTGCACATTCACGGGAACCACGCAAGCACGCTGCTCAGGAACGTTCAGGACCTGGATCCCGTGTGAGGTTCACACGTGCGCAGGACTAGCTGCCTAATGTGTAGGGCTGGCGAAAGTGGAAGTATGGGATCCTTGCTACAAAAAAGTACTAAGAATTTCAAAACAGTGATCACTGGTCACGGAAGGAAGAAAAGTATCCAAATAAGTTTGCACTCTCTACTGTTGTGTAAGACAAACACCTGAGAAGCTAGGCATGCACACACACACACACACACACACACACACACACACACACACCCGATTCTGTTTATGGAAAACTATTCACTCAAGAGCCAGATAATAAAATAGGCTGTGTTTTAAAAAAAAACAAAAGGCTGAGCTATTTCGGGGCCCCAAGCAGATGCATCTACGTGTCTCACATTGAAGGAGGACAGTCGGCACGCCCCTTGCTGTTGGGAGCTGTGTTTCTTCTCACATCAACCGGCTTCCTCAGCTGCTCATGCAGGACACATCCGTCTTCCCTCCGTTCTTGGCCCCATCGGATCCTCAGGGCCTCAGCCAGCACCGGGCCCAGTGTGCTCCCCATGCCCCTGCGCGTTGGGGCTCCTGAGCGTCAGTCCACCCTTAAGGCGAGGGCCCTTCCAGGGCAGATTCAGGAAGGAGAGACTCAGCTTGCTCCTGGCTCCTTCCTGCTCTTTGTCACAGTGTTTGCGTATGCGTAGGGAAAGGGTGAGGTGGTACGGGCTGTCACTGTCGGTGTGCACACCTCCACAGGGCTCCAAGCAGGAAGGCTTCACTTGGTGACTTTGCAAATACATTTCGAACATCGCTGCAATGATAGAGGCATGGGGTCTGGGCGAGTCACCTCTTTTAACTGAACTGGAGTTGTGCCATCAGGAACAGCTGTCTGTAGCCCCTGAATTCTGTTCCATGTGTGCAAATGATCAAGCAGAACACATTACAGTCAGTGACTTGTCTTGGACTCTGTATGCTGTTGAATTTTGTCTTCAGATCTTTCTGATGACGAAAAGGCAGGCGAGTCAAATCTTGGATTAGGATACTTGAATAAAGAAATCAAGAAACATTGTTTTTTAAGTGTGCATTTTAAACGTATCATTTAGGGGAGCCCATACTTTAAAAGTTACTGTTCTATCTTTTATTGAATCAATCTGTAATATAAATTTAAAACTAAAAGCAGTCAAAACAATCCAAGGCAATTTTACTAAAAAGTGAAAATAAAGATCACATTGAAACAAAACAAAAACCAGAACTCCAGTAGTGAATAATCATATAATTACAGAAAAGAATCTGAGGAAAGACTGAAGAAATCAGGGGCCATTTTGAAGCTGTTCATTGTCAAGGGAGAAAAATTCACCAGACTTAAAGTGAAATGTAAAATTGTACTTTTATCCAGGAAAAAAATGAGTTTGAAAAGTCATCATTATTTATCACCAAGAATCCATTTACTTCAACTATTTAAAAGTCTGGCTAGACAGTCTTTGAATTTTGCTTTGCAGAGTTTAAAGCCTCCAGGAAAAAGTTAAATACACAGTCAGTTTATGTAGATAGTCTGGTAAATATATTGAAAATCGGAATAGTGTTGCCTGCTCTGTTCAGACATTTTGAGATTAGTTCTTAAACCATCTGGAAATTCTTATTTTGTTCTTTTTTAGCCTGTTATGTCTATTAAGAAAATAGATATGTATACATTCTTAAAATAATTCTACATATAGTAATGGCAAAAATATGAAATGACTAAAAATAGTGCATCTTTCTATTAAAAAATACAGAGACTATGCCTTAGCGAGCCACCAAAATAGGCTAATTTTCAGTGAGATATGTTATTTATTTAAACTTTGAGACTCACAATGAGGTCATATAGTCAGTGCAGTTCATTTAATAGAAAGTTAGAAATTAAATTAAGTTGGAAGATTGCATGTTGTCTTATATATGTATTATATTGTACTGGAATTAGGTTAAACTCAAGGAAGGAGATTTGTATGTCAAGGAGCATAAAATTGGTAACATATAAAAAGTATCACTTTATAAATATAATAATAAAAGCATACCGAATAACACACATATGGAATGACCATGGCCTTAGTATGTCCAAGGAAATAAAGCAATCAGCCACTGATTTGTAGCACTCCATTTTCCCTTTTCTGATTGAAGAGAGAACAGTTTATAACTATTTCTTAATAATATCTTTCTCCTCATATTTGGTAAAATGCAATCCAAAACACAAATACCTGCCACTGTGACCTTTGTTATTTTTCTTTAGTTTCATAATCTTCCACTTTCTTATCTATAAAAATGTTCGTGATAATTGTGCTGAACCCACAGGGTCATTGCAAGAAACATGTCAAATCATGGATATAATGCACATAACGTGGCATTAGGTTTGGCCATAGGTGGCACAGAATAAAAGCCAGGTACAGCACTGACCTCATTAAGCCACGTCCACAGCTTGCTGGTTCTTTTGAGCACTGGGCTAGCCAATACCCAAGTGCTTATAGGCGCCATGTTGAGTATTCAGTGGTCTTCCCCGTGAGGCTGTGCTCCCCGTCCTGCTGTGGCCAGTGGGTCCTCACATGGGGGAGTGCTCCCAGCATGAGCACTCTAGCAGGAAAGCCGTGCTGGGACTGGCTGAAGATCTGCTTGCCAGCGGCAGCCTTCCACACTTTTCCCAGACTCATCTCTGCTCTGCGTAATGAGGCCAAGATCACATTGATCAGTGTTGTAATTGCTTTAGTGGAGGGGATTGCTAAGCAGACAGTCGGTGTTTAATACATATGTGTTGAGAGCGTCAAACGTTGGCCCTCGAAGCACTGCAATCTCTTCTCACTAAATAATCATTTACCTTCCTGTTTAAAAAAAAGAGCTCCTTTTTAAACCTGTTTACTTCAAGAACTTCCATTTATTTGCTACTAAAAATGATGATCTCTGGTTTGGACTCAATAATTAGAAAAAACATTTTATATGTGCCTGGTAATGGATAATGTATATTGACAATAACCATAAATATCTTAAACAGCAGTGAACATATGTTAAAGAAAAATATACCTTTTACTGTTTTTTTCTAAAATCATATAGCTGATTCAGCACAAACACTTGGTGTCTGTCTGACATTTACCCAGTTGTGATCTGAGTTGGATCCTCCAACTGTACCGAATGCTGGAGTCCTAAAGCCTTCCTGCCTCGGGATGTTACTGCAGGAAGAGACACTGTCTGAACAGAGTAATTAGGTGGAAGTTACGATATTAGGATGCTCTCCCTGCAGCTTGACCTGTGTGCTTATAGGAAGAAGGGATTAAGCCCCAGGTACACATTGCATTTCTTGCAGTGACCCTGTGGGTTCAGCATAATTATCATGAGTGTTTTTGCAGCTAAGGAAGTGAAAGATTATGGAACTAAAGAAAAATAACAAAGGTTACAGTGGCAGGTATTTGTGTTTTGGATTGCCATGGTTGAGTACTGTGTGAATTGAGAAGAGGGCGAGGCATGAGACTGAAATGTGCTTTTTGAACCTGTCAGCAGCTGGTGTAGCATCTCAGTTCCAGAGTATTGGTCTTGTCTACCTTCAATGAAAAACAGAAAAGAAAAAAAAGGAAGTTTTATAAAATGTAAGATAATTTACTTGAATGTATATCAAATTACCTTTGGATAAATTCAAATTCATTTGCATACATAAGCCACCATACATCAAAGATTATTTGAAAACTAAGGCGAGATCCTGAGAAGATAGAGGGGCAGAGCCGCTATCTGTGCCCCAGCTGGCAGGCTGCAGAAGAAACTCCTTCATTCTCATGTTCACTTCAGATTTTGAGCCTTCAGAATCCTGAGAAATAATTTGGTATTGTTTAAGGTACCCTGAAGCAAGCATCTGTGATTTTTTTTATAGTAACAGCACACAAATATCTTTTTCACCCTCACCTTAATCTGAATCCAATATTTTCTACAAAGCTTTTCATGACAGCTCTACTCTGTCCGTTGTCCTGCTGCTACCTTGGTTTTATGTCACTCTGTTTTTATGACTTTTATCTCTCCAAACTGATCAGTAATCCCATAGGGACATATGCTGTGCCGACATATGTATGTTCGTGACTGTGTGCTCCCATAGTATATAGCATATTTCTTGAAGATAGTAGATGATTGACAAATATTCTAAGTGAGTTTAAATATTCATTTATGTGTATATTCAAGATACCAGGGACTTTCCTTTACAAGGGAATGTTCAATGTATTATGCATCCCTTAGGATTTCCTTGGGTAAATCTTATCAGCAATTCTGCTTCTGTATCACATTACACCTCATTAGCGGAGGTCTGCCATGGTTGAATACTGTGTGAATTGAGAAGAGGGCAAGGCATGAGACTCTGAAATGTGATTTTTGAGCCTGTTAGCAACTGGCATAGCATCTCAGTTCCAGAGTATTGGTCTTGTCTACCTTCAGTGAAAAACAGAAAAAAAGGAAGTTTTATAAAATTTAAAATAATTTACTTAAATATATATCAAATTACCTTTGGCTAAATTCAAATTCATCTACATACATAAGCCACCATACATCAAAGATTACTTGAAAACTAAGCACTGAAAGTATTTAGTTCTGAGGTTTTCCAAATCAAGAAACAAAAATATAAAAAAGCATCAGGGCCATATCAAGTAGGGGAACATTTATTGGATTGAATGAAAATTTTGTTGACAGTTTGATAAGAGTTTGGTCCTCAAAACGCATACCCACTAAGTTACTTTTATTTGCCAGTTTATAATTTGGCAAGGAGCTTTTCTTAGGCATTTATTGAACTCTGCATGCACTGTGTTCTCATGGGTTATACATGTGAGGGCTAATTACTCAGTACATCTACATGGGGAAGTAGGAATGTTACTTCAAGGTAATTGAGCTTTATAGATGAAAAGCAGTCTTTTCAGGTCGAGGAGCATAGGACACTGTAACAATTGTAAACTTCATGTTTTTCCCTAACCCAAGTTTTCCGACTTTCTCAGAAGGCTCTTTCGCTATTGAAGTGGCAAAATAATTTCCAGGTTTAACCAATAATCCAAATTTTTCCAACAAAACTAAATAATATTTAAAAAACAGAAATGGAGAGGGCAAAAACGCAGAAATGAAAGAACAGAAAATCAGGTTATGATTTCCATTCCTTTGAGGATTTTAAATTCATGTTTTGAAATATTTTGGCTGATGCCACTCTAATTTCTACATTATTAGAGCAGAATTGCATCTCAGGAAGTCTTTAATCAGAAGTTGGGTCTGAGAAGTTGAAAGAACCCATAATTTCAAATTGCTGAACATATGATTCTCGCTGCTTCCTCTAGATATAAAAGAGTAGTTTTTCAGTGACAATGAAAAGAATTATTTATTCTTGATAATCTTCATATACTGCTTGATGCACTTGTATGATTATAAGCCAGGAAACACGTACTACTTCCTTTCCCTAACCTTATTCACAGATGCTATTCTGTGTGAAGCTCAATTTTTATTAATAAATTTGACCTTCAGTGTGCATGTTCTATTTTCAGATTTGAGCAACTAAGTTAGAGTATCGAAAATATTTTCTTTTATATATACTGGGTATCAATCTCAGGGCTTTGTGCTTACCAGGCAGAAGCTTAAGCCACTGAGCTATCTCCCCAGACTATGATATTGATATGTTTGTAATGAAATTTAATTTACTCCTTAAAAGCCTTGAGTCATCTCCTTCTCCTTGTTCCAGGGGCGAAGTTAGCTGTCTTTTGATCCATTTGCTCATCTCCTGCCTGTCTTTTACTGAAGAGTCAATAGAATCTAGTGGGAAAAACTGAGAAAGACCAAGGTTCCTAGGAATGGTTTTCATAGCAGGTTTATTCACATACTGAGAGACTGCTACATAGTTAGAGATTGTGGCCATATATAAGCTCTACTAAAGTGTGACTCAAAGAAATTGTTCTTTGTTACCAAGGAATCGGAATAGATCTAGCTTCAGATATATATTTTGTGACCAAGGTGTGTCTGGATAGATGTTTTTGTAATTTTCTTGATTTTTAATTCCTGGATATAATATGGCTACTGAAGCATCTGCCAACACATTTGAGCTTGGTAGAAACACAGAATATAAGGTGGAAGAGTAACAGAAGGAAGCAGACAGAAGCAGCAACTGTGTGAGATTTGCTAACACCTTCTAATTTGTTTTTACCAAATATTAATAATACTTCATTGACCAAAACAATTTCACATGGTCATTTCTAGGCAAGTGAACAACAGAAAGTGAGTTTTTAACTTTATACAGTAAATGAATAGCGAAAGAAGTAAGGGCACAAACATTTTTAGATGAATTAAACTTCAGAATCTAACACAGACCTACTAAGGATGGAAACAGAATGTAAGCAAGGCTGCTGAAAATCCAGCTATCCTAGGAAGAATTCTCCCATCATGTCAAATACATAAAAGTTACTTGTATAATGTTTTTTTTTTTTTTTTCCAGAACCAGGAATTGAACTTGCATTTGCCAGGGAAGCACTTATTCCACTGAGCCATCTCCCTGGCCCCTTATATAATTTAAATTGGGCTGGCCTGATAACTCAGCAGACTAAAATGCCTGCTTAGACGGAGTTCCTGGGGCTCATTGAGAGGGCGATGGAGACTGGGTGTGGTGGTGCACGCCTGTAATCCCAGAGCTTCAGAGGCTGTAAACAGGAGAATCACTAAGACTCCAATCTACATAGTGAGACCCTGTACACCCTGTAGACACTACCCTAAATACAAGAAAAGAAAGAAAGTAATTATAACTTAGAAAAATATATTGCCAGTCACACAGGTCCATATTCAGAATGAAAGCATGAGTGATATTTTTTTTTTCTGCTGTGGGAGTGACAGTGGAAATGTCCACCTTTTGATCACTGAAGATATGTGTAGGGCACTGAGGGAAACTTGGGCGAGCTGTCTTGCATCGACGCAACCCCACAGTGAGATTGGCCTAGCATTCACTTCTTGGTCAGGGTGTGGGGGGATCCACTCTCATGCGGTAATCACAGAACCTATCTTTTAATTATGCCACTTTCAAAATTTTTTATGTGTTTGTGTTTTGCTACACACTAGAATGTCACATGTTAGCACTTTTCAGCAGATAAGTCTTAGTGCCTTCACAACCTGGGTTTTTACTGTTGAGGAGGCAGGAAGAAACACTGGCCCTTTCTGCATGGCCTTGTGTCCCCCACATCTCCACACTGCCTAACCCTCCTAATGAATAATTCTAGGATTACCTTCAACAAGAGAAGGAGAGTTCTGGTTTCACTCTCCCCAATTCTGATACCCCTGTGATGGAAAGAGAGCAAATATATGGAAACTTTTTAGATTGAGAAAAAGAAGCAGTGCTCTGAGGAGTTGGTCTATGATGAGGGCCAGTGTACCAAGCTGGAATAGTATTGTATAGGTTGTTTACTCGAGAAAAATTTGTAGAGGTTGTTTACTGTAACACCAAACTGATTATATATTTTACTAAAATCCTAGAAATTATATGTGTAGTTGGGCTTTTGAGTCACAGGGACTTCATTCTTCCAATGATCAAAGCATTGTTGGGAGGAAATGAATAGTAAAAACATTGGGATGAACTGAAATCCGTGGTTGAAATTCAACTTTTGGAGGTACCTTTCAAGGTAATTGTGGAATCTGTAAGAATGCCAGTATTAGTAGTGATGTAATTAATTACAAATAAGTGTGGTCGAATATGCCACAGCATGTTCCTGACTACCGCCACGTGGGGGGCTGCTTCCTGGGAGCAGTATTCATGTTAACCTCTGTTGATGGTGGACTTGATTGGGCCAAAGGAAAGGGAGGACTAGAAATACGCTGCCTTCCCGAAGCAGCTTTAAGAAGCCTTTGCATCTCCCCCGACCCCAGGTCTCTTAATCTTTTTTCTATGACCAAATCGATGCCCCATACAGAAGATTAGTTCCTGCCCACTGGGCCCCAAGATGAGCATGGAGGGGAATGCTATGGCAGTCAGAGATGGATGGGTGCATGTTTCAGGAAAAGAAAGAAAAAAGAATAACCCTTACAGTAAAAGACACACTGGTCTTAATCCCCCTTTTTTTGACCACAAATATCCCATTGTTCTTGCCTCTTTATGAAGCAGTTATGGAAGTTTTATTTTTTCTTGTGCCCTGTAAGTTTATCAGTAAGGATACATTTTCATTCATTCATTCATTACTTATTTATTTATTTATTTATTTACTTACTTACTTATTTTTTGACCCTCAGGAATCTCACATGCCAGGTGAGAGCTCTATCTCTCAGCAGCCACCCCAGACTGAGAACATTATTTTGGGTCCCCGAGGGTCATTTGTTACAGCAGCATAGCTGACTGACAGGAAAACACGTGTGCTATTTTATAGTGAAATGGAAGCCACTCTCTGCCATGCTACATCAAACAAGCCAGAAGAATGCTGTAATTTTTCTTCTTTCCCCTCTTGGAGGATCACATCTCCACCATTGAGAACAGAAACATGTCTTATATTACAACCTATACAGGGCTAAAAGAGAACAAAATGCCGGGCTTTTTCCACCTCATAATGTTTAGAAATTCTTGACATCAAAACTGCTTCATTTATTTGGAGGAGGGTGCATGAATGGAATTAATACCAACATTCAGAAAAGCCACGCTAACATTCCCTACAACAAAGCCTGTCTGCTTCGTATCAGACATTCACAGTATAAGAAGTAAGGGCATTTATAGAATAGATTATATACATAGTTTATTCACTTTCGGGTGCAATAAACCATTGTGGACTTTTTGGACTTGAGTGTGATTATGTGTGACATATCTTATAATTGCTTGTGCTCCTTGGCAGACTATTTGAGTCTTGCTCATTCCCTGAAATCTTTTAGATTAATTGCTGAGTGCAGGGAAACTGATTAGTAAAGCAGAGTTGAGGAAGGAGAAGTCTCTTGCCACAATGTTTTTCCAACCTAATTTGTATCAGTTCTGTGAGGTAGGTCCTTTGCTATTTCCCCGACTTTTCCCTCCATACTTCTTTGAGGGAAGATTTACATTTCAGGTTATATAGGTACAACATCCTAGAGATTATTTTCAGAAAGTTCCCCATAATGCCAAAGCCTTGGGCAAAATTCTATAGAAAAATTGTTTCCTGGAGACAGGCTGAGATTAAGGATGGAGCTCCTGTAAAATTATAATTAAATGATAAAGACCTTGTAGGAAGCACACTTATGAATGAATCTTTGTTCAGTACTTTGCATGGAAGATGATAAAAATCAACACATTTTATCATCTGAAAGTGCAATTCTTAACCTAAAATGCTTTTCTAGAATGAGTTGATTTTGATGGAAGATCATTCTCTTGAAATAAGAATAATATGCAGGCAACATGACCTCCATATGTGGCTGTCATATTAGAAATGACAAATGGGGACATTCCAAAGGTGTCCTGATTGTTTAAGTCATTTTGTATTATGTAAGACAAGGTACTAACCTTAAAAAAAAAAAAAAAAAAAAAAAAAGAGCTTTTAAAGTTTGTTAGTGTTCTAAAAAAAAATTTAATAATAAAGTCAACATGTAACCTTCATGGGCATGATAGAAATGCAGAGCCTCATTTTAGCATATTGTTAGAGTGCATCTGAATTTGATTTTTTTATGAAACTGTTCTTATCACACTGCTGTAAGATTGCACTGAAGTTGTCAAGTGGAAGCACAAAATGTGCATAACGTTCAGTGATACGCCATTTGGTGCAATGTAATTCCCGGGGCGATCTTACTGTGCTGAGACAAAGCCTTCTTAATGAGCACTCACATACTCACAGTACGTAAGAGGAGGTTAACTGATTAACAGTGTTTCAAAGACATAAAAATAGGCAGATTGCTGATTTTATCACATTAAGAATCCTACATTTTGACAGAAGCAAAAATTTCTGAGTGATTCTTTTAGCTAACGCTAAGGGTTTTTTTTTAATTTTTTTTTTTTTAATTTTTGGTCTGTTAATTTGGACTTCTTTGGAAAATGCATTCCAAATGTAAAATGTATTAAAATAGTTGAATTTCATATTTTTTCCAAAACGAGGAACATCAGCTGTCTTTGCACATCAAGTAGTACCTTTCCCCAGTAGCACCTGCACTCTCTTTCCAAGGCGTGCTTGCCATTTTAGTTTAACAACTCTAACAAGATCCTTTCATTGCCATCTGTGTCTCAGACAAGCGGGTGTTTTAGGGTCTGGAGCTGGGAAGAAGAGTCAAAGTTATAGTTGAAGTTGATTAAAGATGACAACAACATTATCACCATATACACAAGACAGTAATGACAAGTTGTACTTAGAGGATGGGCTTTTTAACATGAACCCATGGAAGAAAGGGAAACATGTCGATAAATATATGCTAATGTTTCCCAATGGCTGGTTAGTAATCATGCAAGTTTTGTTTTCTAAGATGATCATTATTTATTCCAAAACTCTTTGCATAATATCAAAATAACAAATATTTATATTAAAATATGCATTCATTCAACCAGCATATATTTAGTTCCTTTTATGGAGCTGAGTCTTGGGTGCTAAGGATTATACCAGAAAAATAATAAATAGAAATCCCTGACAGCAGTCAGCCATCATAATGGTACTTTTCTAGTGGAGGAAAATAAATAATCAAGACACAAAACTTTGCAGTTAGAAAATCTTAGCTATATGATAAAAATAAAGCCAGAGTTGCACAGTGTCCCAAACAGAGAAAAGGGTACATGCAGAGGTCCTCAAGTGGGTGGAATACTGGAGGATTTCTATGGCTTTAAGAATAGCAACTGGCTATTGAGATAAAGAGAATTATGACTGGAAAACCCTTGGCATCCTGGGAAGATCTTGTAGGAACTGTGGCTAAATGAAGTTCTTGAATTTTTCTCAGAGATGAGAAGTTAAGAGTGTTAAGTAATCCATACTATTGTCTGACTGCTTTGAGAATAGCTTTGGGCCCTGGATCAAGTATTGAAGCCAGAAGTCCAGTCACAAGGCTCCAAAAATAACGAAAGAAAGAGACAATGGCAGCTTAGACTACCTGGGGTCACAGACATGGCGAGGGAGGTCAGAATCTACGCAGCTTGGACGAGGAGGCTATTTCTTTGCTGACAGTTTGTTTTCTGAGTGTGGGAGAAGCTAAGGGGTCAAGGACAATGCTAAGTTGAAAATCATTTCTCATTTTGTGAATGACAAAGCCAAGATGAATGATCGTTTTTCAAAAGGTAACCTAACACTGGAGTTTCTCAGCTGAGGGGTTGGTAGACAAAACTCACTGATTCTGCAATCTAGAATGGGAAACAATCTTACCTTCCAATTCAGAAATTTATTATTGCCTTAACTTGTGAATGAGGCACCAAACAACTAAAGAGTTAGTAATGTGTGTAGCTTGATTACCAGTAGAATTCACACTTATATTCTTAATGCATGACGGTTATTATAAATATCTCACTATTTATGCTACTACTACTTTCCAGGAATTCTTGGCAATTAAGTGAGCTGCCAGACTTCATTATTTGATTTGTTAATAAATAAAATTATACTTACAACACAATACCTTTATAACATCAATTATATGTACACATTTTGTTAGTTTATTTATCCATATACTTATGTTGCTGGGGATTAAACCCAGGGTTTCACACATGCTAAGTAAACACTTTACCGCCAACCTTTATCCCTTGACTTCAAAAATTATAAATTTTTCCCCTTGGAAACTATTTCTTTAGAATATTCTTTATACGGGGCTGGAGAGATGGCTCAGTGGTCTAAGGCATCTACTTGGAACAAGCTTGGCAAAGCACAGGGACCGCGGTTCAATCCCCCAGCACCACATGCCAGCCAGCCGCGCCCCCTGGTGGGCTGAGCTGGCCACACACACACACACACACACACACACACACACACACACACACAATAAATGTTAAAATAAAAAAAAGAATATTCTTTATGTTATTTTAGTAATTTTTACACCCAAATGATCTGTTCTCAGGCATTAAGACAATATGCCATATATCCATGGTACATAAACATTAAAACATTTCTTTTGGCCTTAGTGCACAGTGTTGGAGAGCACACCACCCGACGCTCGCAAAGGCAATAGGAGTAAAGACAGCGATTAGTGATCATGTGCTTAGGCTGTGCCAGATACATTATCTAATTTACTTTCCATAGCAAAGCTATAAGCTAAAGATAATTCCTATTTTATGGAGAAGGAAAACTGAATCTGAAAAAGTACAAGTAACTTCCTCCAGGTCGTATGGCTCATGGGTAGAGGTTGAAATTCAAAATGGTTTACCAACTGTATGCTCATAATCACTGTAGTATACTGCTCCGTGTGGGAGAATCGCAATTGGTGGTGATAGAGAACATTTATGTGCAAACTCTGTATCAAGAAATGGGAGCTGGTACACTATCTAGACATGTATGAGTTTAAAAGATACAATGAAAGCAGCAAGGAAAATGTTTTTATTGCACAGCAAACATTTTCCACAATCATTTTTCCTTTTCCCTTCTTTCTCTTGTTTTTCTCATTTTGTTTGTTCTGTTTTGCTTTTTGAGATGGGTCATTATGTAGCCCAGGCTGGCCTTGAACTCGCAGTGTTCCTCCTGCCTGAGACCCCAAGTGCTGGGCTTATAGACACCCGGCATTCTGTTTCCTTTTTCTTTGGCAGTGAGCACCTCTTTTTTTCTGACTGTCTGGTCACAGTGCAGCACTTGTGCCGTTCCTACAGTGGGAGGAAGGAAGCGACATTCCCTGGGATACAGCTCTGCAGGGTAGCCGCTGTTCATGGCGCTCATAGTCATACAGTTTCACAAAAATAGAGACAGAGTGTGTGTCTGATTTTAGAACAAGTATGCTGTGCTGCCTCACACTTGTGTCCTACTCCATGTCTCCACACCGAGCCAGCTTTGAGGAAGACTCATGATATTCCCCTAAATATGCAAGAATAGGGAATTTTCCCCAACTCTGAAAAATATGCCAAGAGCCATGATGAGATTTGCCCAGCCCCTGGTTTCAATGGGGATCAGGCTAGGAGGATGCCAGCTGTACGGACTACCTTCACCTGACCTGAGTTTGACTTATGTCTGGCTATTTAATGATACATACTCTGTGGGCTGGTGAGATGGCTCAGTGGTCTAGAGCACCTACTTAGAACAAGCTTAGCAAAGCACAGGGACTGCGGTTCAATCCCCCAGCACCACATGCCAGCCAGCCCTGCCCCCTGGTGGGCTGAATTCTTCACACACACACACACACACACACACACACACACAAATAAATAAATAACACATACTCTGTGACCCGTAGCAACCTCCTGAAGGCACCACAGTCATTTTTGTTCTCATCTGTAAAATGGGAATAAGTAATACATTTACCTGAATAGTGTCTATTTGGCAGCTATATAAATTGAGTGATGGGGAGGCTTAAATGAATTATTGCACAACTATTTAAGAATATATGCTCGTGGCCAGTCAAATAGTTCTGCAGATTAAGGCACCTGCAAGCAGGTGCAGAGTCCAGGGGTTCGATCCCTGGGCCTGCCATGCCAGCCCCACCCTCGGGATGTGCTGAGATGGCAAATGAGACTGGGCATGGTGGTGCACACCTGTAATCCCAGCTCTTGGGAGGCTGCAAACAGGAAAATCACTATGAATGTGATTGAGTAGTGAGACCCTGAGCACCCTGTAGACCTTTCCCTAAAATACAGGACAAAAAAAAAAAATATATGCTCTCAGGACAAGCTATAATTATTGTTACTGATGTCCTGAGTCAGACCTTTGTCTCATCTACGTATGTAAGTTCTTGGTCATAAATTGATGTAAGCTGTATATAAGTGGTTCTATACTTGACTGGTGAAAACCTTATCAGGAAAACCAACATTTTATTTTACCCTTAGTATAAGACTAGCAGTACTAGGCTGAAATATTTTTTTGTTGTTGTTGCTATATTTTATAAGGACAGCATAAGACAAATTTCAAAGAACATGATAAGCATATCAATATTATTCAGTGCCTAAACAGACATCATATGTCATAGATCAGATTTGGTTTCAAAAGAGAATCACAAATACCCATATGGAAAAGTAATTTTATAATGATTGCAAAAAATATATCTAACCAGACATTTTAATAAACAAAATTTTCATGACCATATCTAGGGCTAAAGATTGTCACAGAAATAAATATTTTGGGTCATTATTCACCCTCACCTTTATATTTTCCATGTAGTTCAGAGTCGATGAAATGCAATAGGGAACAATGTGTTCGGCTGTCAATTTTTAGCTGGCCATGAAAGCCCTGAAAAGGAAGAAAGCAAACCAAGAGGAAGACGTCTTTTGTTAGAGGAGGCTGTTTAAGGGTGCTCTACCATTTCTCTATGAATTTCTTTGCCTCTGCTGTTTTCATCACCTTCTGTACATTATGAGAAAAGCAGAGAAGGTGAGATGTCACTGAGCACCAAGGAAAATATTTACTTGCCGGCTAGAAGCGATTGCACCTGTTCTCACTTGATCATTGAGCCTCGCTGAAAGATAAAAATGTGTTTTCATTACAGCGCTGGAAAATGTCAGAGAATGAACCTAGAACAGAAGCAGCTTGGAACTATTTTAATCATAAAGATATGAATGAATATTGCTTTCATGGTTTTTAGGCACTTGTTATCTTTTAGGCTGTATAAGTTCTTGTCCAATGACACCTTTGAATTCACTATGCATTGTTTTATGTGTCTTCTAACTCATCTATGCATTAGAAATCTTCTAATTGCACATTGTGGGTGAAGGTCTTTTAGACTCCAACCAAGTCTCATGTCACCTCCATATTTTATGCATTGAGTTGTGCAGCACAAGGATGGCAAACTTTTACCTCCTGCTCTCGAAGAGGCTCCAGCTGGGCAGATATAAGGCAGATGAGCAGATGGAAGGCATAGAGATTTTCGCAGGCCCATGGGCACATGGGTGGGTCTATAGGAGGACAAAGGCCCCAACAACTGGCAATAACCAAAGCACAAATAAAGGGGCTGTCAAAGACTAACTGTTGTGGAAAAGTAACTCAAATGCCTGTGGAAGTGATAAAAGGAAAGTACTGCTGATTATTATTATTATTATTATTATTATATTTGGTACAATGTCTCACTATGCAGCCCAGATGCATAGTGATCCTTCTATTTTCAGCCTCCCCAGTGCTGGGATTACAGGTATGCACTACCACGCCCAGACACCATGGCTGGCTTAGAAGGCCTGAGGATGGGGTCAGCACAGCATGTGGTGCAGGGGATCGAACCCTGTTCCCTGAGCTTGCCTACGCAGGTGCTTAGTCCACTGGGCTATTTCATTGGACCTACTGCTGTATTTTACTTAACAAAGAAGTCAGTGGGTGTATTTTCCCATTCTCAGTCTACCTTTTCTGTTGACAAAGTCCTCTCTCCTGTCCTCCTCCAGGACAGTCATCTTTCAGGTGAGAATTTTCTTCCATTAATAGAAACAAGACAGTCTGTTTCTTGGTACACAGTGTACATTTTGAGTCTGTTTTTTCGAGTGGTTTTAGTTCAAAATAATCCTTATAACACAAATGACATCTTTTGGGGTGAACTATTCTGCCACCAACCTATGGCCAGTTCACCAACTTCTTTCCCACTTGAAGTCACGAGGCTTTAGGGTGTTCTGTTTTCTTGCCCTGCTCGTCCCCCAGTGCATCATCTTTCCCCTGATCTTGTGGCATGTTGCTCTTCTATCTTCAGGAAACAGGCATTAATGATGAGGATGTCCTTGTCCTGAATAGTAATTGATCACTTTAAGCTATGCAATCCCATCATCTTGTAAATATGGAACATGTTATTTTCTTTCTAAGTACATTATCCTGTGCATTTTCCCATTGAAGCATGTATCCCCCTTTTAATCTGTCAGCCTTTTAAAATTGGTCTATACTTTATTTCCTCCAGGCTTATTTAATTCATTACCAAGAAAAGTTGACACTCTACATAAGATTGGAAGTCACATTTCCACTCTATCATTTTTAAAATGTGTATATTAAATAGGGTTATTCTCAGGACATCTCAAGGAGAGCAATCTCTTCTTATTACATTAATGTACTACTTCCACAGGAACCCTCATTTTTAGCCTTCTAAAGAATTAATAAAAAACATGTGCATCTGTGTTGCAGTCTTATTCATTACAGGGATCATTTAGAAACAACCTAAATATCCAACAGCGAGTACTGCTTATATAAATTATATTTCCATGCTATGTAACCATCGTGAGATGGAAAGAGGAAAGTTTATGTTTTACATAAAGTTAATGGAATAGGAAAATATTTGCTGTACTTTATTAAAATAAATAAGCAGATTATAAGTTACATAAGCAGTAGGAGACCAGGATATTTTTTCAAGACACATTTTGGAGGCAGAGGAACTAAAGGGAATGATTTATAGTAAAATAATAATAGCGACTAACAATCTGGCATGGAAAGATAACTCAGGAGTAACTTAAAATTCTTTCCACCATGTCAACCTATGTTACTGTTGTAATCGGGGATAGGTAAATAAATAAATAAATAAATATCCCAGAATCTGACATTATGTTGTTGTATTTTTTTCCTCCAAACTTAAGGAGTTTGAGGCAACTTAGCCAAATGCAACCATAGTCAGTGAAGTCTTTGGTTAGGCATACAGCCCAAATTCTTCAGAATCCAACCGTGAAAACTACAGAACGTTTTAAAGTGATACAAATGCAAGGGAAGGGACACAAAATGGTCCCTGTGGAAGTGAAGAGTTCAAACTGGGAAGGGCAGTGGGAGAAATAGGCTAAGAATGCAGGGTTGGGCGGGGAGCGCATGAGCACAGCCCCCAGCCTCCCCCAGCCTCCCCCAGCCTCCCCCAGCCTCTCCCAGCCTCCCCCAGCCTCCCCCAGCCTCCCTGTGGCAAAGAACCAAAGGAAACAATCTCACTGAAGAACACAGCTGAGATTTTTTTTTGGGGGGGGGGATATTCTGACCCTAACTTTAATTGATCCCTTATAAATAAAATGTAGTGAGAATCTACTGTGTTCTTTTGCTTAGTAGTTTTTGGAGGACTCGTATTTCTAAACAGACATAAAAGCATAAAAAAAGTTTAAAAAATTTTTTTGGAAGTGCAGTAGGTGGCTTCTGACACAAAGGTTACATAGTTGGTTACATGCCAAAGTGGCTTCCAGCTAAAAGAGAAGATCCATCATTCCTAAACAGGTAGAAAACCAAAAGCTTTTGGCAAAGGCGAGAGAGGCTTGGAGGCCATCAGGGCATTTGCAGAAAGCTAAGCAGTGATCTCTGCTCTGTGAGCATGCCTGTGCCGGGCACTCTGAATACGGGCAGCTCCTCAGAGGTTGGACTCAAGCCCCACCTTGTTCTGATAGAATGTTCTCATGTTTTCTCCGTGACTCTTCATCTTCATGAAAAATTAAAATGGTATTCATAGGTATTTGTTTATAAAGTAAAAATCAAAGTTTATTGCTCACCTTATAGATTTATTGCCAATTAATGGGAAGTAAATAATTCTGTGTTTTATTTCCTGTTAGCCTTAGACAAAGCAGCCACAAGACAGTGTCCATGCCTGCCAGTCCTCTGTCATTACACTGAGGCTCACATCTGCTTCTCCTAAAAGCAAAACCAAAGTGCGATTCTTAGTTAATCTGCCCTTCCTGACCCCAGTTTTGCCACATGCTCATGGTGCGAAAAGAAAGATGATCAAGAATATGAAGAAAGTTATTTCAGTTAGAATAGTAACTTCAGGCTGGGCCGATAGCTCAGCTGTCTAAGCACCTGCCTGGCAGGCCTAAGGACCCAGGTTCTATCCCCAGTACTGCATGCTGTGCCACTGTACCAGCCACTGAAACTGGGTGTGATGGCACATGCCTGTAATCTCAGCTCTGGGAAGCTGAGACAGGAGGATCACTACAAGTCCAAGCTGTGTGATGAGACCCTATACCAAATAAATAAATTACATCTAAAGAAATTGCCTTTTATTTATTTATGCACATAAATAAATAAATAAATGGTAATTTCTTTAGATGTAACATGTGATTTATTTTTAAAAGAATATACATATTTATGAGAACAAAAATTGATATTTGAGAGGCATCTTTATAGCAGTACTGTAGAATTCAGAGATAAAGCAGGGACAAATTTTAAAGATATCCTTGTTATGAAAAGTAATATATCCAAAAAATAGCTTGTGAATTTTAAATAGCTTGTATATTTCCTGAAGGTAATTGACCCCATTGAACAATGCTCTAAATTCATTTATTCACATTTAGTAGATTTGTTGAAAGAGTAGTCCTAAACAGTGTTTGAATTGTGTCCCTTTATATAAATTGAAGATATTTTCAACATTGGAAAAATGAAAATGTGAATCATTTGTAAACTGGCCAACAATGTTCATTAGTCTGTGTATCTTGGCAAATCCATTTTTAATGTCATCTGTGGCCAAAAGCCTGCTCCAGAATGATGCCATCAACAATTTGAGATGAGCTAAAGCTAAGACCAAATCTCCAAGAGTGTAGGTGAGCATTAATCCTACATGTTCTATTGACCATATCTCTCCTCTCTGATTTTACCTACTAGGCTGTTAAACTAAAATTCTCATTTTAATCTTTCAATCTTTTTTTAAAAAAAGTATGCAGTTTATTTCTACTCCCTCCCCATCATATTATAATGGTCATATTCTCTTGTCAAGCTGCTTTGATAAAACACTAATTAAGCCCTATCTCTCATGAGAAATGTATTGTTATCACAATTTTAGATAAAAGCACATTTTAATTGCATCCTTGACACCCTGTAGCATGATGCCAGTAACAGTAGAGGAATAATCAGACTTTCAGGTTGCTGTCATCATGATACAAAAAACAAAACAAACTCAATGTGTGCTAAATAGCACAGAAGGAGCAAACCCCTCCTTGCTATGAGAAAAGAGGGCTAATGCCTCATCAACAAAACTATGACACACCCACTAAAAGTGTTTAATCACCCTGGAGACCTAAGGACTTGTGGATTTTCTGGGATATTAATGAGGTTATCATGATCCACTCTTTGAATTTCTTTAAGTATCCACCTAAAGTTAATATGCTAAGCTATCTTTGATTATGAGTGAAAACTAAAACCTAGGCTGAGTGTCTATAGGTGAATTTGAATTGTACATATTCTACAAGTATTGTTTTGTGGAAAGTTGAGAAAATTCTCATGTGGTTATGAATTTATTCCTTATAATATGCATGTTTCTTGGTAAAACTATACTGTACACCTACTATGAGCCTGGATATGATCACCTGCAGATTTGTGTTTGACGAGGTTAATGTTTAGAGATGGTTCCTTTATAGACATGCCTGATACTTGATAGAATGGAGAGATTCAGGAGAAGTAGGTGGGAAGAGCTCTAGGAGGTCATGTGAGGTAGATGAAACTTGGCCAGGGAGGAGGACAGGTGGAGAGTCCATGGAGCTCCCAGAACTTTCAAACTGAGCCCTACCTAGGTCCTTGGCCCTGTGGGGAAGGCTCACCTCTGCTGAGTCCTGAAGCCTCCTGTGTTCTCACTATCATATAACTCAACTCCTCTCAGTCTGGGACTCTTTCACAACAGCTATTTCAAGTTCTATTTGCTTATGCTCAGTTCAGTTCACTCATGGCTTCACCTGACTCTTGTTCATGTTTTAGCTTTGGCTCCTAGGCTCCATTCTGGTTTTCTCCATCTTTTGTTGATAGGAGGCTGTATAGCATACCTCACAGGCCAGCTGGTCCCCACCTGGTGTGAGAAAGCCTGTGGTCTTATGTTCTTGGGTGTGGTGCCCCTTTTGGGGGCAGTTACTTTCAGCCAGAGATTGGAAAGCACATCTTTCTAACCCTGCAAGTCATTCCCTTGGGAAGGGCTTATGAAGAAGGCCACCATTCTACAGATGCTATGGGACTTCTCTGGAAAATGGTACTGCTGTCTATACTGTTCCCTTTCTCCTGCAATTTGGTTATGATGTCACTGATGCTGCTTATAATGTTCAAATGTAAGCCCTTTGTTTGTAAGCTGAGGCTACCCTTCTGCCTTTCTACAAACATACCCTCGTTGAATTTTGTTTCTCTCTTGAATTCCTGGGAGAGTTCATGGCAGAGGCAGTGCATGAAGCAGACTGAGTGTAATGTTTAACAATCTACAATCCCAGCTGCTAAGAGAGGTCATGTGGCACCTATGCAAATTGTGCATAATAGAGGCATAAAGCTTCTCATGTGTCTTGTTCAGAGAAAATTGCTGATGAGGAAAAGCAGTTGATTTTTGACTGTTGATATTGCCAAGCTAAAATAATGAAGTGATGATATCAAATACATTCATGTATAAAATGGAGAATATTTTTAATGCATTTATAGCATGATATTAGCAGTGTATCTTGAAATGGAAGTGATTTGTGATCAGTTTGACAATATCTGGCTAATATTTAAACATCTTTTCCCTGAGATCTGAGTCACAGATCCCTAATGGTGCCTGTGCCTGTGATCTGCCACTGACAGTAATGAACTGCATACACAGTATCATGCATGTTGATAATAATGTTTGTACTATGAGAGTTTGGTAAGTAGGACCAATGCATTAACTTCTATCTGTTTTATTTTATGTTATATCAAAGTCAGTATGCCATTTACTGCAGTCCAAACAGCAATGTTCATTAAATAAATAGTCCATTCATTATATCATAGCATACACCAATATAATAAATTTACTGTTGCAAAAAATGCAGTCATGTAGTCAGAAAGTACTTGAAAATTAATGCAGTGGTATCACTTATCTCAGTTTTCTCTTAAGGTCTATTGAGCCTTTATAAGGAATTGATCATTGAAGTATAGAATACATTGAGGCACAGTCTCTGGAAATGACACAGTAAAATATATAAATAATTTTGTTGTTGACCCTTGGCATCCTTTCTTTGGCTTTAACAATTCTCAAGCTTCTCTCATTGCACATGATAAGATCAACAGTGATGAATGTCTTATAGTCATCTTTCTATCCACTCAAGGATTACAAAATACACATATGGGGAGATAGCTCAGTGGTCCAAGAGCCTCCCTGGCAAGCACCAGGGTCCAGGTTCAATCCCTGGTACCGCATGCCTTGCTGGTCCTAGGAGCCAAGACAGCCACCAAAACCTAGTTATACTGGCACACTCTTGTAATCCCAGGGTTAGGAGGCTGAGACAGGAGGATCACTAGAAGTCCAAGCTGTGTAGAGAGACCTTGTACTAAATAAATAAATAGATAGATAAATAAATAAATAAATAAATGATTACAAAGAAAGAAAGAATACAAAATAATGATAGAAAAATCAGCAATGGAAATGATACAAGATTTCACTAAGCTAGGTAATAGGAATTCAACAATGGTTGCTGTATTACATGATACTATCTTCAAATTAATTGTTCAGATTATGAGATATAAACAAGTAAGAATTATTTAAAGAAAAAGAAAAGAAAACAATAACAAAGAAGTGATAAGAAATTCAAATGAAGAAAAATATTTTAAGCATTAACTGCTCCTTTCAAAAGAACAACAGAAATCAATATAATTATCCAAACTTTTCTGTGTATATATATAACTAAATATACCTTTTTTCCTTCTTCCATTTGTGCTTTTCCTCATACCAGTTTTTCCTTCCCATTCAACAGTTTCTTTCCCTTTCACAATATCTGCTGTATCTTTTAGGTTTTCATTGCTGATTCAGCTTCTCACACTAGCAAGATAATACAATGTTTGCACATGTGGATCTGATTTATTTCACTATAGTCTCTAGCTCCATCCATTTATTTACACATGACTTGAATCTGTCCTTTTTTATAACTGAATAATACTCCACTGTGTAAAAATACCATATATTTTTTATCCATTTCTTAGTTGGTGGGCCTTGCAGTTCTTTCCAAGATTTAGCTATGACAAATTGTGCTGCTATAAACACAGGTGCACATATATCACTGTGGTATTATGATTTCAGTTCTTTTAGAAAAATACCTAGGAGAGGGCTAGCTGGTTTGAATGGGACCTCTAATCCTAATGTCTTGAGGAGTCTCCATACTCATTTCCATAATGGTTGCAATAGCCTGCATTCCACCAACAGAGGACAAGTGTTCCTTTTTGGCACAGCCTCTCCAGCATTTGTTATTGGTTGATTTCTTGATGATACCGTTCTTTCTGGTATAAGATGATATCTCAGTATTGTTTTTAATTTGCATCTCTTCAGTGACCAATGATGTTGAATGCATTTTTATATTTATTTGCTATTTGTATCTCATTTTTGAAATGCATGTTCATCTCAGATGCCCATTTTTGGATTGGGTCTTTGAATTTTAAAGGTCTGACTTTTTAAAAATTCTTTATATGTTCTAGATAGCAGTCCTTTGTCTGAAGGACAGTCTGCTGTATTTGTTTTTCAATTTGTGGGTTTTCTTTTTACTGTATTGGTGATTTCTTTTGCTGTACATAAACTTTTTTAAAATATGGGATCCAAATTGTTGATTCTTTGAAGTGTTTGTTTTGCAGTTTTATTTTTATTCATAAACTTTTTACCTACCCTTATGTCTTTAAGGTTTCTACCTACTTTCTCTTCCAAAAGATTTAGTGTTTTAGTTTTAATCTTTAAGTCTTTGATCCATTTTGACAGTAGGTTTGTACATGATGATAGGCATGGAGCTATTTTAAGCCTATGACATGTGGAAAGCCAGTATTTCCAGAACCATTTATTAAAGAGTCTATTTTTCTTCCAGTGAAGATATTTAGCTCCTTTGTCAAAGATACGGTGGCTGTTTGTAGTTCTATCTACATCTTCTAATCTGTTCCATTGATCCTCTGGCCAGTAGCATGTGGATTTTATCACAGTAGCTTTGTAGTTTATTTTCAGGTCAGGGATTATGCTGCCTCTTGTTCAGTTTCACATCAGGAATTATGATGCCTCTTGTCTTTCCTGTGTCATGCAGGATTGTTTTTACTATTCTAGGTCTCTTCCTGTTCCAGATGAATTTTAGGAATGCTTTTTTCTAAATATGTGAGATGTACTAATGATATTTTAATTGGAATTGCATTGAATCTGTATAACAATTTTATTTTATTTATTTATTTTATGAGTGTGTGTGTGTGTGTGTGTGTGTGTGTGTGGCCAGCTCAGCCCACCAGGGGGCGGGGCTGGCTGGCATGTGGTGCTGGGGGATTGAACCACGGTCCCTGTGCTTTGCTAAGCTTGTTTTTTTTAAGTAGGTGCTTTAGACCACTAAGCCATCTCACCAGCCCCTCTATAACAATTTTAGAGTATGGCCATTTTCACAATGTTGGTTCTTCTTATTGAGGAGCAAGGAATATCTTTCCATTTTCTGAAATCCTCTTCAATTTCTTTTTTCAGAGTATTGTAATTTTGCTGTATAATTCTTTTGCTTCTTTTGTGAGACTGATTCCTAATTATTTCAGTTAGGAATCAGTCTCACAAAAGACTGATTTGGGGGTGTTATTTTGAAAGGTGTGGTTTCCATAATTTGCCTCAGTGTATTTGTTGTTTGTGTATACAAATGCTATTGATTTTTGTGTTGACTTCATAGCCAGCTACAGTAGTGAAGTTGATACTTAAATCTATAAATCTCTTAGTGGATTTTTTGTGTCTTTTATGTATAGTAACTTGGCATATGCAAATAGTGATAATTTCACTTCTTCTTTTCCAATCGTAGTCCTTTTATTCCTTTCTCTTGTCTAATAGCTAATGTTTCTAGAACCATATAGAACAGGAGTGAAAACAGTGGACATCCTTGTCTTGTTCTTGTTTTTAAAGTGAAGGCTTTTAGTTTCTGTCCATTATGTATATTGGCTCTTGATTTATTATAGATAGTATTTATCACTTTAAAGTAAAGACCATCAAATCTACTGTTGTGCTTTTATGTTGTATAAGTGTTCACTTTATCAAAAGCTTTTTGCACATCTATTTAGATGATCATGTGACTTTGGCCTTGGCTCTGTTGTTGTTGTGTATTTATTTATGCTTTTGCATATGTTAAACCATCCCTATATTCCTGGGATAAGTCCCGCATGGTGATGTTGTATAATCATATTGATGATATGCTGTATTTTGTTTGCTGGTATTTTATTGAGGATTTTTGCATCTATGTTCATTAGGGAGATTGGCCTGTAGTTCTCTTTCTGGTTATATCCTTCTCTGGTTTTGGTATCACAATAGTACTTGCCTCCCTAAATAAGTTTGGGACAATTGCTTCCCTTTAAATGTCATTGAAGAGTTTGAGAAGGGTTAACATTAAGTCCTCCCTAAATTTCTTGTAAAACTCAGCTGTGATTCCATCTAGACCTGGGCTTTGCTTTTTTCTTTTCCCAATTTCTACATTCTTGATTAGTATTTGTCTGCATAATGATTTATTTTGATTATGGCTAACTGCAGTGCTATGTGCTTCAGTTATTTGGACATCATATTCTTTTCCCATGCATGGGAAATTTTTTGCTACTACTTCTGCAAACAGAAATATTTTTTATGTATTTGTTATCTCCAGCTATTTCATTGATACCTATTAGTCTTATTTTTCTTTGCTTCATTTTTCAGCTGTTATACTATTATTTCCTGGGGTTTTTTATTTATTTTTAAGAGATGTTTCATTTTGTGCTCATTAGCAGTAATGCTATTTTCAACATTTGAAATTCTATCTTCTGTTTCATTCAAGTGGTTTTTCCAGCTTTCAATGGAATTCTCAGTGTCCTGCATATGTGTTTGAATCTGTTTCATGCATTCTAATTCTTTCTTTTATTGTTTATATAATGTTTCCATCATTTTCCTATTCCATACAATTTTTTATTCTGCCTCTTCCTTAGATGTATCTAATAATTCTTTTATTATTGTTGTAATTTCCTATTTTATCTGAGAGAGAATTTCTGATCTGATTTCATCTATAGCCTAATGGAGTTGCTTCTTTACGTAAGTTGTTATCATCTCAGAAATTTCAGGTGTGTGACTTCCAAGTTCTTCTATGGCCTTGTCTCCTAGACTTGTTTTGGGTTGGCTGGAGGTCTGAGATTTCCTTTTGTTCTTTCCCTTTATCATTTTTTGTAGTCATGGCAGGTGGGATGGGTGCTGATCAGTAAGGCTCTCAGGAGAGTAGGAGGGCAGGGTAGGCTCACCAAAGCTGCTGCTTTGTGGGGTTCAAAGTGGTTTCTACCTCATTAAGGAGAGGGAAGCAAGCCACAGTGCAAGAAGGATCCAATGATGATGAGTGCAGGCCGCAGTTGTGTGAGGCTTTCTCGATGGTGAATTGGCACGGGGT
>NW_004524589.1:2220566-2222078 GCF_000260255.1 Octodon degus | reverse complement strand
TTTTTTTGAAATCTTTTCTTGGCTTTCTTCCTTGAGAACTCAAGAATTATTCTGTAATCCAAATGAAGCACCACATATGTGTGTAGTTAATGGCAGTAGTATTCTAAAGTTAAAATTTCTGGACATTTAAGTTTATGTAGCCCAGAATTCTGTTATTACTGGAATAAAACACAAGAGAACTGCTGTTGTGTGGTTAAATGCAATATTTTAAATATGCAGTTTTTTTGTAAATTTATTTCACAGAGCTTTATGTGAGACAGTATTTACATATAGTTTCAGTGAATAGATGTCCATCTTTTGAAGTTACATAGTCTTATTTTTCTTCAAGAAAGATAATGAAGCCTTCAGGAACAGAAATGAAAAATAAAAGAAAAAAAGTGAGAAGATATTCAATATGAATTTATATTTTTCATAATTCCCAGTGGTCATAATTTTCAAATGTGTGGATCCTCAGGCTATATTTCAGGTTTTCTAAATTTTTATTTTAAGGTAAGAGTGAAGGAATCAGAACTCAGATAGTCATTTTCTAGTCCAAAGTTGCAAATATTTTTTTGTTTTACACAGAAGATGTAATAGAACAAGATGAGAAATATTGTAGGTGAATCAGAATGGTTGAGTTTCAAATGTGAAAATCTTTACTCATCAGGTTTTTTTGAAGAAGTGAATCGGGGTCCAGACAAATCTGCTGGGCTTCGTAGGCAGTGCTTGGTGAGGCGCCACACCCTTACTGTGAAACAGCCCAACCTTAGGATGAAACCTTCACTGTCACATTCCCAAGGAACTAAAAATAAATTTGCAACTTTGAATTAAAAAATAATATTGACTTTTCATCTTACTGGAAGGACAGAGAAGAAAAGAAAGTATTAAGCTCCACACAGAAAAAAATATGTCTGTGCCAAAGAGTACAACACCTAACAAAATTCTGGCCTTAATAACTACAAACAGAGGTTTTTGATCACCGCCATTTCTTAGACTGTCATTAGCAACCAACTACTCAGACAAAAGCTATCCACTTGTCTGACTTTATATTTTGCCATTCCTAGTCAATAGTCAGTAAGGCTATTAGACATCTTCAATGTCCGAAGTTCAGTCCAAATACCTGAGTGTATAAAAGATGCAGGAAGGCAGCCAGGGATGACATTCTGTTCTCAGACCTGTCATCATTCACTTCACTATTGCATATTTTTGAACCTGCTTCTGTGTACACTAATGATATACTGTCAGCACTCATAATTGTAAGTTAGCAGATGTTCTCATTTTAAGACTTATTTGAAAAATGTGCACTCATAAAGACGTGTTAAGGATATGTGCAAAACCAAGTCTACAAATGTTAGAGCCTGCCTCAGTCTTTACCCTGGTTTTGCATGTATAAGCTGGGGGAAGGTCACTCACCAAGCACACTCAAGTAGGCACAGCACATGTTTGCTTAAATATGACTCTCGTCACATTCAAATGAAGTATTCTGAAGTACAAGCATTTTTTTTCATTTTTGAGAAAAGTAAAAAAAAAAAA
>NW_004524589.1:2192181-2220151 GCF_000260255.1 Octodon degus | reverse complement strand
ATATTCAAAAGAAAAAGATGATCTGCTTTGAGAAACAGTTAAGCATCCGTGCAATCAGTGGTGTGAGTGATGCTCAAAGGCAACCAGAAACAGGACTTTAAATGTTGGTTTTGTCCTTAGTTAAAAATTAGCTTCCTTGCTGAGATGTTAATCAGACTCTAATGCAGAACCCTTAGCCTACCCCATACAACCACAAACATATTCAGCTTCTCCTCTGAAGGACACCACGTAGACCTGGCATAGCAAAGTAAGTGAGGCTGGAACCTGAACTTCCCTGGTCACCTGCAATGCCTTCCCTGCAATGCCTTTGTTCTGCACACTGAACAGAGATACATCATTTCTTCAGCCTGCAAAGAGGGACTGAAGTCAGTGCACCTGAGAGCCACCTGAGGAGCCATTAACAAATGTAGGTGCCCGAGCCCTACTGCAGAACAGTCAACCCATGGTCCTTGAGTGTGGGTACTGGGCCTCTGGACCTCACACATGCTCCCCAGTGTGAGGAGTTCTGCTGTGCAGCCAAGGGTGCGAACCACTGGCTAAGTGAAAACTTTAAACCTCTTCGTGGAAGACCAGTGTAAGCACTAGAACCATCACTGAGACTCTGGGTTGAGCAAAATAAAACCATCCAGAAGACCTCACTTATCTTAGACATTATAAATAAGTTCAAATTGGCTCTTTCTAATAACTAATTTACAGCAAACAAATAAGGACGATGTCCTGCCTCTTCCCATTATAGAAATATTTAATATATTTTTAGTCTTAGGTTTAGTCCATTTATATTGATTAGTGAAGACTTTCCTTTTATGACATTCACGTTCAGTTGATTTCTTTTACAGGGCCGTGTTAATGCATGGAATTCAGTGATTATTCCACTGAAGTGTCCACAGTGAATTTATTTTGCCCTTCCTCCCACTGTACCAAATTCTCCCCGTCTCTGCCAACGTTCACTGAATTTAAAGAACAAAACAGAAGCCTGCCACAAAACTTATATGAGGTGTGACTGTAATATACAGTAAATGTTTAAATTTTAAAAACATTACAGGAAGTGACACATTGCCACTTATCTCATTCAGAAGGCCCCGCCCACACACTTGGAACTCACCCTTCCCGCTGTTCTAGCCACTTTCTGCAACAGTTCTGTACATCCTCTTTTGTGAGTTTTGTTGAAGGTGAAAAAATTGTGCTTCCAGTGCAGCTGCCAAGTACCAACAGAAAGGCAATCCTGTAAACACATGTAGGTATTTTTTCATCCACCTCTTTGGTAGACCTTTTAGATTTCTGGCTCCTCTCTAAAACCACAAAGACCATGAAAGGTAAATGTTTCGAGTTACTTCAGAACTTCACAGCAGCCACAGCAGTGCAACTCAAGACAGAAAAAGGATTTCCAGGACTGCTTCGGAACGTTCTACGCAGGATAGAATAAGCGTGTTTGAGCCACTGGGAAGGATTGTGAAGGCGAGTGCTAGCAGTGTGTCTTACTCGGTGATTTATTGTTTTAAGCACATATCTTTTTTTTTAAAAAACACATCTTTTACTTGTTTTCAAATGATGCTCATTAGCACTCTTGAGGGTTTTTATTCTCATCTAGTAATAGTAGGAGCATTGTTTTATGCTTCCAATTTTGCCCTCTCTCTCCTGGAAAGAGGTTTTCCAGGAATCTAGATCCTTTATTATCTCTGGGTTTTATGGGGGAATCTACATTCAAATTTCCTCAAATGATTTGTCAACTCAAACCCCAACCTGCCTTTAAGCTTCAAAGTCTTTTATTTTCACATAGCATTCCTGTTCTGTCTTGGCAATAAATAAACATTCACTCATATGGATTTTTTTTTCTTCTGAAGGCATTTGCTAAGACATTGAATATCATATTTTGGGTATGTGCTAGAAAAATTTGACTTTTTTAAAATAAAAAATATATCTATCGAAGGTCATAGTTTCACTTGGAATGTAAGATATTTAAATTTGGGTTAGCATAACTGATTTTTAGAGCTATAACATTTATGTTTCTTTATAGCCAATTTAGAGTATTCAAGTACATAGAGGGAAGCATTAGAATTCAGATTAAGAATGATACAATGATACTTACAAACTGTGTCCCTGTACCTGCCACATTTTTACATAAAATGGTGGCTCTCAAAGAGAGATTCAGACACTTTGTGTAGGCAGGAGGCTGAATGTGATGAATGAGGGCAGCGGTTTGCTAACCTCAATTTTTCTTCAAGGGGTTTCCCTGGTTCCCCCCAAAGTGCTTTTTAGTTAACTGCGTCCTATGTGAATTTGTCTGTTCTACATCTACATTGTAGTAGATTGCATTCTTCTTCTGAAACAAAACTTGTAAATAACTACAAACCACACGTACAAATACTTTTCTTGAAATAAGGATAGATGTGTGTCATGATTAAAGGGTAATCCATTCCACAAATTAAGCTGGACTATAAAACGCAGAAGCACACAATTGTCAGTTTCTGGCAGGGCCTCATGCAATTCACAGGCAAGCTTTCAGCTTTGTAATAGCAATAGAGTCATTATGCCAAGGACTTACGTGGACTTCTTAATTTAATATTGATATATATATATATATATATATTTTTTTTTTATTATATATATAATTTTTCCTATGAGAAATTCCCCAAGAAAGTTAAAATTTACTATCAAGTAATTACTAGATTTAAATCCAAAACACCAAGTCAAAATCTTGTCAGACATGAAAAACCCAAGCTCCTCTCAGGCCTAGCAGAGAAAGCACCAAAAGATGCAAAGTGATCAAAGAAGTTTTAGTTACTTATTTTCTTTTGTTTCAGAGAAGTTCACCAAGCTGAGCCACAGCACACTGGGAGAGTCCACAGGTAGACAACTCTCCGGTCATGCCGCACCGCGCTGGTCTTCAGATAGCACAGTAGCAACCTGTATTTTCTCTATTCATTTTGTTTTTGCATATAATTGTCTCAAGTCACTGAAAGTGTAACTTAATACACTGGACTGAAGTCTGGCTGACCACATTTGGAACAATGCAGGCCTCAGAATAAACAGTGATAGGAAATGATTCAACACATACAATTTATAAGATCTCCATGCATTGTACAAATAGGAAATATTTTTTTAATTCATTGGTTATCCTGTTGTCCATTCTAATATTTAGCCTTTCAAGCTAGGAAATAGTGCATAACAACCCAGACCTTGAATTTCACATATTGCTTCAGTTCATTTGTTCTGCAATGCTCAAAGGAAATAAAGGTCAGTTGCTACAATTTTTTTAATGTATTTGAAGACTCACTGTATTTTCTCTGGGGCCAGATGCATGGTATTCTTTCCTTCTACTTCTCTGCATTTTTCTGATGTCCTGATCTACAAAGGGATTAGCTTTTGTGCTCTAAGTAATTACATTTAGAACAAAGGCAGCCAGTGTATACCTCCATTACTTGGAACCCACCTAATTTCTGTACTTGGCATGTGCTAGGTTCGGTAACTACATTTCATTCTCCCAAACAAAACCCACACATGAACAAACATGTTTTATTTTTCAACTGAGTCTCGATATTTCCTTTAAAGCAATGTTGATATGAATCTTAAGACACTGTCATAGCAGATGTTTGATGAGTGTATATGACTTAGAAGTCTCCTTCCTCTGTGGCTGAATGTCTGACAACATTTTTCTTTTTTAGCCAAATATGTGAACACAAGTGCTTCCGTCTGCCATGTATACCCTTGGCCACAGTTAGAAGACTGAATTATAACTAAGTCATTCCTGAACTCGGTTTCAGCAGGGTATTCCTGCAGGATCCAACTAGAATAAAAATTGATGTCCCTCTTGAAACAGAGTGGGACAGATGGTGCAGCTTTATAGATGTCTCCAAATACCAAATGCCAAACTGCTCCTTTGATAAGGCAAGGCAGCATAAGGTTTAAATACAGCCTTGTGGTGGAATGGCAGTGAGTGATGGATCCCAGTTACAAACGTACCAAAATGCTCTCTGTTTAACATGCTTTACAACCTTGGTTGTGAAAATTCCATATCAGGGAAATTATGCCCAGGGGATAGGATGCAAAAGCTGCGCCCCAATCTATGTGTATACTAGCAAACAACTGCATTTTAAGAGGTAGGGCTAAGAAAGTAGAATGGCACCCTGGTGACCAGTAAGCCAGTTTTTCTCTCAATGACACTGAGAAGTAGAACCCAAAAATGTTATATTAAATGCACAAGACTTGCTTTTGTGTATGGACAACAAAGAAGATTCCATGAGATGTCACATGATAAACTTAGAGTATGAAAATTGCATTGGTGTCTCCAAATGGTCAGACCATTTTACCTTTAGGCACAATACACAAACATGTGCAGATGAACATAGTTACATAAAATGCATATTACTTAAACAGTAAAAGTGCTGCTAGTGTTTATATATGTGTTTTCCTAATTTACATGAAGAAAATGAAAGACACAAAGTAGAATTTTAAATTGTATGAAATTTTGTTCGATATCCTTTAAAAAGTGGTTACATAGTTGTAAGGAAAATTGGGACCACATAAAATAGCACGCCCATATAAAAATTTTAGAGTTCTTACAAAATTAGTGAATGGATTAAAATTATTTTAGCTAAATTTAAAGTAGTATGAAGGGAATATAGAAGACGGAAACATGCTTAGTGTAACAGCGTCAGCAAATGAATTGAGACAAGGAAGTCATGAGATAATTCTGAAGATGGCATGCAGTTATCGGTTTGTAGAGCAAAAGTGGGTGATGACTTGCCACAGAACGGCCCTGCTGCATGGTCCCAGCGCACCAATGAGAGTAGGGGCATTTTTCCTGCATGATCATGTTCTTCTATCTCCCACACTGGCCTGCAGCGGCAGTGATTGTCCCAGAGAAAGATGATGCTGTATTTCATGTGCAATCTCTATTTTATTCACATTGTTCTATTTTCTATAATTGTTACCCTAATATGGACCCAATAGCCTGGCTGGCCAAGTCCTAACTCATGTCTGCCTTATAAATCACATTGACTTCTTTAATTCTAAATTCTACAGTACAACAGGAAGGAGATCTCCAATACGGTACATGTTTTTAAAAACATTTTAAAAAACTATTTATTTATTTATTTATTTATCTATTTGGTGCAAGGTCTCGCTATGCGGCTTAGACTCATAGTGGTCCTCTTGTCTCAACCTCCCCAGTCCTGGGATTGCAGGCGAGCACCACCATACCCAGACTTGGTGGCCTGGCTCAGCACAGGGCTGGCACAGCATGTGTTACGTGGGATCAAACCTGAGTCCTTGTGCTTGCCAGGCAGGTGCCAAGATAGCAGAGCTGTGTCCCTGGTCTCCAGTACAGTCCTTGTGATGGAACCAGGTAAAGAACTACTAAGCCAGTAGGTTTTAACGAATCAGCATGTTGTGCTTTAATTTACATTAAACTATACATCTAAAGCATTTAGGCAAATATTAACCCTGTTATATCTCCAAAATAAAAATTTAGGGTATGCCTGTTATCCCTGAAATACCTTTGATCCTGATCTCAGTCACTTCCTCCCCCTCACGTTTAAAACACCACCAGTCTGATTTTTCTCAAGGACTTTTTCCCCTGTCCATATAAATGGTAGCATCTAATATATGCTGTTTTGAGCCTGTTTCTTCTACTTAGAAAATAGTTTTCATACATTGATATGATTGGACATAGCAGTGTTCTTTACTTCTTGAGTAGAATAAATGCATATTCATTTTTACATTCAATTTTGCATATCATAAAATGCATACACACACACACACACACACACACACAATTGTAAGTTGTGGGATAGAAGCAAGTTTCCATTCACTGTATGCTAGACTTGACTAGTTCTTCTGAATGCAAAGAGTCATCATGGAAATACTTCTATAATCGAAAGGACAGAAATATTAAAAAATTATAATTTTCTCTTTTGAATGTCCCTATTTTCATTATACTAATCTAAGTTTCCTAAGCCGGAACAATACCAAATCAAACATTTTCAAATGTACTATGTTAAAAATTCATATTTCCAGGATAATTTAGGAAGTAAAGTAGAGCTTTTAAATTACTTATAAGCCAATTTTCCAGGCTGTCAACCCTGTTTCAGTCTGTGACTTTCTTCCATGTGTGTGTTTTAATGGCCTGTAGAAGTCGTGGAGGAATTTAACATTTCAGAGGTCAGTAAAGGAAGGACTCACAGGCTTGCTGTATGTGTGATTGAGCGCTAGTGCTTAGAGGGTTAATTTTTTTACTGTCCCTTGAATGTGGAAAGAGGTGGACTAGAAAGCCCATTCAGAAAGTTAAGATTTAGCTAACTTTACAAGCCCACATAGCCATGATTCTAGGATACATAAATTCAAGTGTTGTCCTTGAGATTCAATCTGTTTATTCAATCTGTTCACATTTCCTAGTCTTTGCATACAATTTACATTTTAGGATTCACCTCTGGGAAGCTCTTCTGCTCCTTCTTCGCTCGGTGTCTGGATCTGGACTCCAGGTGAGAGATGCTAAAGAAGAAAGTAAATCCAAGCATCATTATAGAACACTTTTGAACTCATTAAAGACCATCTTCTATGGGAATCACCTTCATTTACATTAGGCTCTGCAGAAGGAACTTGACAGGTGCTGCAGCTATTTATTCTTTTCCCTTAAAATGAAGCACAGGCAGCAGGCTGTTGGGTTCTGTGACAGAGCTCATGACTCACCTGAGACACATGCAGATGGAGAGCGCCCTGCCTCTTCTGGGAGCAGGCATTAGCTTGAGTGGGAAATGCAGAGCAGGAGTGTCTTCAGTCAGAGCAGGATCACATCTGGAGACCATAGCACACCAGCAGAAAAGCTGTGTTGACATTACTTAGGACTCAGGAAGCACGGTGACATAGAGAGCAAGCTCATCCCTGTGAGAACACAGGGGTCGAGGCAATGGGTTGTGTCCACTCCTCCTCCTGTGAGGTCCATGGAAAACCGAGGAAAACAGGACTCACAGGGATGACATTGCTGACAAAAAGAAGTAGCATCCTAGGCCCGTGGACTTTGTCTCACTGCTATGCACCTGGGAAGGGTGATGAGAAGAATAATTTTTCTCAACTACGGAGGGAGAAATGGGCCATATTAATGCCAAATTTGAGGGGAGTGGCACCGAAGTGTGCTTTGTCATAAGCAGATTGTGTGAGGGGCATGACATTCTGATGAAGGATTTACAAGTATGTTTGGAAGTCATTGTGCAGACCACTATCAAGGATTGGCCACAGAGGTGTGTGTTTGTGAAATATTGCCTTCAAATAGCTTGATGTGAAAAAAGTATGCTAGTATAGAGGAAAAGAGTGAGGGAGTCTGTATGTTTCAGACAACCCCAAAGGCCATTTCGTGACCAAGCTAGCTGAATCTCAGTGGGAGGAGCTGTGTTTATTTAGTTGCTAACTTGAACTTTGCTTTGCCCTACTAAACTGTTGTGTGACTCTGCTAGTTCCCAGAGCTATTCTGAAAGACACCCTCGTAGATTCTCCTTGTTGACCTGAGATTACCATAAGTGCGGCAGAAGTCCTATGCTTCTGCTGCCAGGCGCCAGGCCTAGGCCCAGTTCTTTCAGCGTAATGTGTGTTCCTTTGCTTTACTGGATCTCCAATCAGTCATTCATAAATGACTGATTGGTCATTCATAAATACTCAAGTAGCCAAAATGACCCAGAGATTTTGATTATTTCTTACAGTTGGTCCCTGAGGCTCATTAGCTTGAATGAAAAGCTAATATGACCATCTATTTGGATGCTAACTAGTAAGGTAAAAATAAAAGGGACATTCAAAAACTTGCACATTTATAGATAAAATTTAAATTAAAATCTCAATTTCAGTGGATTTCAACATAGAATATATCCAATGATCAGTTCTTGTTTGCTTATGACTCACACTGTTTTTGCAGCAGTATTACCTAAAAAGACACCAGGATGATAAGGAAAGTAGAATCAAAGTGATATTAAAATCTAAAAAAAAAACCCTTGGCAAGTGGGTGAGCAGAATACCCCTGGAGTGAAGTGATAGAATTTTAATGTTATTCAGGTGATTCAAATGTACAGCCAGGGTTGAGAATTTCTGTACTGACAGGATGACACCAGGTAGGAACTACTCATTTATCTAGTTCTTAACACGTGTTTACTTTGAAAATACTCTATGCCAGGACCTCGTTATGAAAACACTCTCTCTTTAAGGAACTCAGCAACTGACAAGCGCAGAATAAAAGGCAGAGAAGACACCAAGGCTCCTGATAATGTTTTCCTGATAGGCTTCATAGAGCAATACAGGTCATTTTTGTGATTGGCACATGTTCGCAGCATGTAACAATTACATTCATCTTGAGCTAGGTGGCTCCTGGACCCACGATCCTGTCTTGTTCACCGTGGCCATGATGCAGGTGATATGGGGAGCAAGGTGTCATCACGTCTGCACTTTGATCTCGAATTCCAAACAGCCTGTGACACTTTCCTCAGCAGAAGCATCATTTGTTACCCCCACGGGAAAGTCATATGTGAAGGGATTATTCTTCTATACTTAATTTTTTAAAGAAAATGACAGGAACTGAGACACATTAATAAAAGTCCATCCTAGAGTAGAATAATGGTAAGTGTTCTGGCCATATGTAAGGCAGAACAAGCTAAGCCATAATGTTCACAAAGCTGAATGGGGTTTGTAACTTCCAACTTCCAATGGGAGCACAGGACATACTTTCACATTACGTACAGGATCACCACAATTCTACTTTTCAAGTTAGACTTCATTTGATCTCCCCAAAAGACTTAAGAACTCTAACTCCAAATATCTCAAGCATTGACTCCCTATTTACTAGTCAAGAAGAACACAGTGTGCATTTAAAAAAAAAAAACATGACTCAGAAAATGAAAACTTTGGGAGTGGGTAGATAACTCAACCTGCCAGGCAAGCACAGTGACCCAAGTTCAATCCCCAGTACTTCATGCTGTGCCAGCCCTGCATGGAACAGGCCACTGGAACTAGGTGTGGTGGTATACACCTTTGATCCCATTGCTGGGGAAGCTGAGATGGGGGAATCACTACAAGTCTGAGCTGTGTAGCATGATTCTGTAACAAACAAACAAACAAATAAATTAATGAACGATTTTAAGAAAGAAACACTTTCAGATATCAAAGATAATTATGAATTGGGAAGTTAGAATCTCTAGGTTTGTGAAGACACTTTTAACTTATATATCCTTTAGGATACATTTATATTAAATTCCTGCAGAATTTTCTTCAAAAGTGTAACCAGGAAAATGTTTTCCCTAGCACATTATTCTCCCCTCACCCATCCAGAGGGATTCAGTCAGTGAAAATATGAAAAAGAAATAATATCAGCTATAGTTCCTTCATCTCCTACAAGCTGAGCTTGGAGCTGTGCTCTTTTTTTCTTGTTTATTATCTAATCTTCACAAATGAAGATGGAGACACTTGCCTTCTTATTAAGTAAAGCCTGGCTTGAGAATGTGGTGACACTGAACAATCACTAGGTTTTCAGTGTTGCTTGAATGAAAGAATGCACAAGCTTCGGCCACACTGTAGGGAACATCTGACTTACGCCACACATTGAAAAGGTGGCTCAGGCACTAGAGGATCAAATAACAGTCATCCCATGCTTTGACTCCAAAGCAAGATTTTAATCATTGCATTTATGGAAAAGAAAGCCTCATCACCTCAGCACTCTACAACAGAAATACTTGAGTTTTCCTAAGCAGTATCTTTTTCCAATTTGTGTAGAACTGTTTCCCCAGTGGCACTTTCCTTCAGCATTGTTCTTTAACCTGACCAGATGTTCCCTGACTTATGATGGGGCTCTATCCTGAGAAACCCATCACAAGCCAAAAACATAGTGTGGAGAAGTTGCTGAACACTGCCAACTTTTGGGATGGCCTGGCTGAACCATGGCATGCTGGAGACTTTTGCTTGGTCTCCCTTTGACCCTGGTGCTGACTGAACCCTCAGCCACTGCTTAGCCTGCTGCTTCCACATCACCATGAAGTTGGACCTTGTAAAATGGAGATCTTAAATTGGGGGCCACACATCTATGGAGAGTCTAGCAAAGTGGCTCATCTGGTAGACATTCAAACATGACACCTGTTGTGATGTTGGTGCTGCTGCTGAGAGTTTCTTAAATGAAGTACATTTGACTCATATGCAAACATAGTTTTATGACCAGGGAGCAGCTCAGTGGCATAGCACCTGCTTGAAAAGCACGAGGTCCTGAGTTGGATTCCCATGACATCCCCCCCAAAAAGAAAACATAAGTTTTGTATTTATCACAATGTTTGTTTATTCTTTGAAAACAAAATTAGGAACAAAACAGTTTTCTCCCAGGGAAATCTGCCTGAGAGCATTAGATCAATTAAAGGAACACTCACTGCGAACAGCAGATATAAATCACTTTCCAGGAGACTCCAGCCCAGGAAAAAGTGCCACAGCGTTGTGTTTTATGCTATCTGCTGACCTTTAGCTCTGGAAATGTATCTGCAGAAATCTGATTAAATTATTCATACTTATTTCTTTTAATTATTTATAATAATATGACTTCTGTTTGAAGAGATTAGAAATATGAAATAACTTAATCACAATATTCAAAGCAATCCTTAAGAAACAGTATATACTTTGTTTACAAAAAGTGAATAAACAGCTTACATGTGTTTATTTATATTCCATAGTGTCCCCTCAAACACCTACACTGATTTCTACTTTGTGGTGAAATTAAGTATAAAAAAGTGGCTAGGAGAGTTTTCTCGTGAAAATAAAGTATCTCTTGTGGTATTGAAGCAAGGCCACATTCATAAGTCCATGTTCTAAACCAGAATGTCTGAATGTGGCTTTATATGGAAAACAAATTTGGAAATTGTCATCAATGATTTTGAGATGAAATAATCTTGGGTTGTCCAACCAGTGCTTAAATCCAATAACAAGTATGCTTATAGAAGAGAGAAAAAGAGAAGCAGGAATTTTTAAAAAAGAAAAAGAAAAAAGAAACGTAAAATGACAGAACCTGAAGAATTAGGTTGAGGCAGTCACAGACAGAAAACACTTGGCGCTCCACACACGCACTGGCAGTGGCACGGACAGCGGGTACCCTGGGCGCACGGAGGGACTCTGGCACCTCGGGCTGAGATTTCTGGCTGCTGAGGCAATGAGGAGTGCTGTTCTTTGCTATTGTAGTATACCAGGTTTGTCATAATTTGCTATGGAAGCTCTAGGAAACAAATATGATGGATAAAAATAAAGGATTTGGAAATACATAGACACATGCAATGGAATTCAAGGAGCAAGGATGAAAAGAATCCTTTTACTCTCTTCTTTAAATGAGAGTCTTACATTTTTAAATCATACTACACTGAATTAACATAAGAGTAATGGATGTTAGTAATCTAATGGCCTTTGTCATGTGTCATGATCTTGTAAGCAGTTATAATGTTCTGAACAAATTATGAGTCTTTTTTCTTTTAATGAACAAGGAGCCTGAGGCCAAGATCGGGTACAATCACACAAATGTTCCCGGCACATTAATGCATGTGGACACAGGACAGTTTGTTCTATGGGGCCAACATGCCCAGCATCCACTTTACTTCATGAAAACAAGAAACAAATGTGTGATAGTTCAGGGGACCGAGTAACGATGAGACAAAGCCATCTTTTATCTTCTCCACACGTGATGTTGAAAATTCTTAACTTCGTTAGAAATGGGAACTCCAACTTAAAAATCCATAATTTTATCAACCGTGGTAGCTTCCCTAGTTGCTACATATGTGTATATACATGTGTGCAATTTGAAAAACAAGAGAAAGAACACGGAAGCAGCAGACAACCATTTGTGGAGTCATCTGACATCTACGTGTGTGAGGGGACTTGTGAAGACAGGCGTGCAACAAAGCTGTGAACGTCGCTGCTTAGGGGACTCTGTAGCTGTTAACATGCCGGGTCGACCCAGAGCTCTGGGCGCAGGTACCAATGGGTGGCCCTAGTCTAGTGGTCGTGGTGAGTGTTCTGTGGCAGCAGCAGTAATGTGGCTCACGCCTGCGCATTGCAAAGCTTGCCTTATGTGGGAACCATGAAAGGTTGGTCCCTAAGATCCAAGGAAGAAAATCACTCAAGAAGGCACCAAACCGGAAGTTAAAATTTTACTAGGAAAATTAGGTATGATCTCTGTTATCTTGATTTGTGAAGATTAAAGTAGCAGTGAGAGGTGAAGTGGAAAAAGAAAAAAAAAACTAAAAACCGATGTTCAAATTGATTAATTTATTTAGAGACTGATACACATGCTAATTCATAATTTGTAAGTTAATCACAGTTAATAAGAGCTAATAATCTTAAAGATTTTTAGCAACCTGTCTGTTGGGTAGGCTGTTTTTAATTTCAAACAGGAAGGGTTGTGGTTGCCTGATTTGTTGTTATCAGCTTCAGTAGTTTAGCACTCTCTTGTAGTTCACAAAATGAGACTAAATTGGAAACGGAGCCAACAGGTGATCCATTAAGGGCCTGAGTGCAGTTAAGTCTTCCTTTGGGATGGATACTTTTACAGCCGATAAACTTGGCCTTACTAGCTTTAGTCAGCTTACTTGCCAATAGTAAAGCCTGTGGTGTGACAGAGAGAAAGCCCCTAGAGCCGCTCCTCTTAGGTCCCCATGGTCAGTGCTGACGGAGAGGCCTGAGTACCATTTCTAAGACACTGCCAGTGTGAGCGTCTCATGATATCAGAAGTAAGGTCATTAAACAAAAAGATTTTATAAGAGTGGGGGAGGTAGCTCACTTGCAGACCATGCATGAGGACTGGAATTCAACCCTAGCACTATAAACAAAGCAAAACGAAAAAAACCCCAAACTGACTTCATAATCATCTGGTAACAATTGCTGCAAATGAGTAATAAACACTTTAGTCTGTTAAGTGCACTTAGTTCTTTGAAAGGTTACCTGTGTGGTGATTTACTCCTCCTGAGTCACCAATTATGGAATCATTACTGTGTGAGATGAAGGGCTTTGAGTCTATCATTACATTGGGGTTGTTCCCCACCCCATCAAAATACCTATAAGTAAGACATTCAAATACTTTGTTTTCTTTCTCTTTCATCTTTGTGCAGTATTGGGGAATGAACTCAGGGCTCCATGCTCAGCCCTTATTTTAATCCCACCTTTTCTTTCAATTTAAAGCACAAATCACCTGCCTCAGGATCTTTCCTGTGGTCCCGCCTTTCCGTGCATTTCCTCACTGTTGCCAAAGCACGTTCTTTTTTAAGGATGTGTTGTTAAAGTCTTTCAGGGTTTCTATTTACCTACAGCAATATATGCCAAAGTGTGCTGCATAAACAAGTAATTGGCCCTATTTTGAAGGGGTTTGTACAATCACATGTGTGTGACGAGCTGGATTCAATACAATCAAAAGCCTACAGTGTTTATCAGACCCTTTAATAGAGACACTGGCCAGACATATGGAAGCTTTTTTACCCTCAGAAAATCTCCTCAGACTTGTGAGTCAAGAAATTCCCCATATTGTGATGAACATTGTTCTGATTAATAAGATCCACAATATGTGGAAATAGCTCAGCAGTCTAAGTGCCTGCCTGGCAAGTGCAAAGACCCAGGTTCGATCCCCAGTATCACATTCCATGCAGCCCCCTGCCCAGCGAGCCACAGAAACTGGACATCATGGTGCACACCTGTAATCCCAGCACTGGGAAGGCTGAGACAGGAGAATCACTATGTGTCCAAGCTGCATAGTGAGATCCTGTACCATATAAATTAAAAAAAAAAAAAAAATGATCCCCGCCTTTTGGTTGAATTTCTTATACCAATGTCCTACATTAGCTTCTACATTATAATTGTAGAAAACTGAAGCAAATTTACAGAACTGTTTTTGTTTCCTCCCTTTGGATTATGTCTGCTTTGTTAAGTTACTGCCTGTACAGACGCATCCCCATGAAGCAACCTCAGGGCAGCCCTTCTCTATGTTGTCTGACCACGAAGAGCCTGTAGCACCCAAACCTTGCCTTTCACCACGGCTATTATCAAACTGGCTGGTGTGTAATCAATTTGTTTAATTCGTCCTTTGATTGATTTGATAATGCTCATAATGAGCTTTTGAATATATATTTAGAGGACAATAACAGGAACAAACAATGTAAAGAGAAATTGCTGGAGACTATTTTTGCATCTAGGTATGGGATTGAGTTCTTGATGCTTGTATTTTAAAGCAGTTGGTGGCGTGTGGGCCCACTTCAGCGCTATACATGAGCTTTACGAGAAACTCCAAATATAGTCTAGCTACTATTTGGATGTAAGCATTGAGTCTGCAGCGTCTGTGGTGGCTGCTTTAGGAGTCCAAGGGACTTCAGAAGTGATTTTACCACGGATATGAGTTATTTGGCCTCTGCCGGCAAAGCCGCTATTCAGTTAAGCAAGTTGTCAGCTCACTGAGAGACAAATTAAAGTATGTTTTTTTGATGATATGGAGGAAAAGAAAGTAAAATAAGGAGAGTAAAAATTGGATTTTTCCCTCTAAAAAATGTATAGGCCTCCCTCTGTTATCTACTTCTTTTTATACGGCACATTAAATTAGGAAATAAAAATTGAATTGAACCTCTTTCAAATAGAGCATTTGTAGTGTCTGATATAAAAATCAAATATGTATATAAAATCATATATATATATATATATATATATATAGAGAGAGAGAGAGAGAGAGAGAGGGTTTTTCAGTAGTGGTAAAATGATATATCAGATACTAACATAAGTTAATATATTTTAGTAAAAATAAATCATAGAGATTTGAGTTTAGTGCTCCTTGTGCTCAAATGTTGGTCCTGAAATATGTTCAGTGGTATCCATTCCTCAGACAACTGTCTCTCTCTCTCTCTCTCTCTCTCTCTCTCTCTCTCTCTCTCTCGGTTAATTACAATGACTTGTTTTGTAGATATAAAATGATAAAGTCAGAGTAATAAGGATTTTCTTTTCTTTAATCCTTTATTTTTGTATAGAAACTGTGAAGTCTTTTATTTTAGCCCTTTATGTGTTATCTAACACATTATTGTGTACTGCGTCACTCTACAGAGCTGAACGTTGGATCCGTTGCCTCCCATCTCACTGTGCTTGCTGTCGTTGACCAACCTCCCTCTGAGACACTTCTTCCTACCTTCCCAACCTGTAGGGACCCTGTTCTGCTCCAGGAGAGGTCTTTATTTTGTGTTTTAGGTCTGCTCCCAAAATATTGGGAAACAGGCAATCTTCCTACCTTTCATTTGGCTTTAAAGAAATAACACGAGAAAGTGAATAAGTATATTTGAAAATTGAATGTAGAAACATTTTATGGAAAACAAACATCAAGATGCAGAGCAAAGACTGAAGAGTCCATGGTGTGTCTGCGGGATGGGGCAGCAAGTAGACCAGGAAGCCCCTGCTCTGACCTACAGGAAAGACTCAGGGGCAGTGCACTGTGAATGGGTCATTACCCTGGGGGAGGGGCAGGTCGCTGTCCACTCATCTAAGTGCAAGTGCAAGCAACAGGAGAGAGTTCGAATTGTAGGTCATTTTTCTGCTAAATTGTGGTCAATTGTTTATCTCACGAAGTCACTTTGTCTCCCGCATTTTAACGTGAAGTCATAGCATGATGGATGCAAGAAAGGGTTTCAGAGGACACATTCATGTTTCTTTTGAAATTTAATTTTGTCTTGTCCTTGGACAAAGAATGAATTAATGGTCACTTAAAATCTCTTCCACCTACATACCTCCATTTTCATTATTCTATCTCAATGAAAAGTGAATTTTCTTAAAATTCGTAATACATTTTTGTATGTTATAATTCAAGGGCCGTAGTGGTGGCCATGTAAGGAGATACATTCCTCCTTTATCTGTAAATGGCATATGAAAAGAAAGGAGAAACACTCTATAGTTTCTTCTTTGTCCAAGTGAGACGAATTTGGACTTTCACTTTTGCTCCTTTTGAGAACTTTGTCTCCCCTCCAACACGGGAGCAGGTTGATCACACCACAAACTCGGTGTGCATCCCGGTGTTGAGCATGGGCATTTCTATTAAGCTTTTGCTACTTAGGGCTGCATTTTTATTTCTGCTGTGTGCATACAATGTTTAAGATAGGGATAGAGGGTTTGTTGAGAAGATGGATGGCAGAGGAGAAGGGGCAGGAACAGGGTGTGTGGTCTGAAGCAAGAAGCCAGAGACAGCATCTGTGGCAACTCAGTCAGTCATGGGCAGTGCCAGCAGCAACAGTGTGCCACACTTCAGTCCCTCAGGGTTTCGGTTATTGGGCACAGCTTGGTAGAAAGCAGCTCTCCCTTTCATTTAGCAAATGACAGCTTGGAGTAGAAAGTCTCCCTTTACATATTGCCACCCCGTGATCTTATAGGATAATTCGTCTCACAAAGGCCTTTCATCAAATTTTCATCCTGAGTCTATATTTTATCATATACTATAACAAATAATTTGGTTCCCATCAACTTGTGCTTGGCCTCAATTTATGTCCTGTCTTTGATGTAATTTTGTGAAGTACATGAAACGCCACTGATTCTGAAGAAATGAGCAAGCAAATACATATAATTCCTTCTGATCTTGCACATATTAAGTACAAACCCCATTGGATGAAATTAAGAAGGGGTTAGTGGGAACCTAGTTTGAAACCATCTTGGCCAAAATACATTTGAAGGATGCAACGCAGGCATGTATCCTTTTATTTCCCTTTCTATCAGCAGAAATTTGAGGCAACGCTCTTCCTTTCTGTTTGATTATTCTATTATCAACAGAAAGAGGGGTTTTGGAAACATACATGCTGATTTAGTGTTGTGTTGATGAAACCATTCAGGTTGTGTGATGTGTCATTTTTCACCGCCGCCTTATCAAGGTGTTTCAGCTGTGCCCAAACCAGCCTTGGTAATTGCTTTAGTTGCTTGTGGCAAAGTTATGTCAATGTCAGTCCCTAAATGACTTTTGACTGCTTTGTGTCAGATGGTCTCCCTAAAGAAAGATAGGGTAGGGCAGGCTTTATCCCTCAGCATGTGTGTTAATTCAAAGTCTAAGTAGACATGTTTGCCACAACCTCACCAGTCAGGACCTAATATAAATGCTAGAAATTTGTGATTTAAAATGAAGAGAATACAAGTTTGTGGTGACTTCAAGTGTAGTTGCTTATATTGAAGGCTTCCTTCCTTGGTCATCAGTATTTCCAAGCTACTGGTTAGACCAAAATGGATAGACTGATTTGGATAGATAAATAGGGTATTCTAGTCTAAGACCACAGAGGAGCCAAAGCTGGGAAGCATGTATAAAATTAGAGAGCATTTCTAGAGTATGTTTCAAATAAAACTAATGCTGTGCCTTAAAGAGTGTATTTTGTTTTGTTTGTGAATAATGACATCTTTACTGAAAAGCAAAGCTATGTAAGTAACAGAAGTCCAGATAACCTGTGGTGATATTTTAGTAAGAGGTGCTAAAGTTCCACATGAAGTGATAATCTTAGTAATTTCAAAATATAAAATGAGAAAAAAGACTTAAAAAGGAACTGAATTATTTGAACTAAGCCTTTGCATACTACATAGCCTCCCATGCCTCTCTCTCTCATACTTTGTGATGTAAATTATGTGGCTTTATTTTTCTAGGTTGTAGACCTGCAGAAGATAGTCTCTTTTAGTAATGGTGGATATTGATAAATCCAAAATATATTCTTTGCCACTTATAATTGTACTATGGGGCAAAATAGTGATGTGTTATTTATGGATACTATTGAGTAAAGATCATAGTTTGTCTCGGAAGCATCTTAAAGTTGGTAATGATTCGTAAAAATTATTCAAGTGTTCTCCGAATATCTGAAGGTGTCAGCAATCTGGGAACAGAGCAGCATTAGTTTAACATTGAAATAATCAAACTAAATAATGCTTAAACTATTTACATAGGAATAAAATCACCCTTACTATTGATCTAGAGGGGCAGAAGAGCCACATGGGTAATTTTTACTGTCTTAAATGGAATCTGCAATTAAATAGAGGCCAGCTTACTGATAATAAGAATGAAATAAGAGTATAATAACCTACAGATTAGAAAACATTGGTGCCCAGGACAAATAATTACTGGGATTAAGATAATTCCTATAAAAATGTCATCTTAAAAAGTAATTCTTGAATCATAGGAGGTTCAAGAATTGAAACAGAAGGCTTGGCATGTGGCTCAGAGGTAAAGTTCTTGCATTGGATGCACTAGGCCTGAGTTCAATCTCCAGTACCACCACCAAGAAGGAAGGAAGGAAGGAAAGAAGGAAGGAAGAAAGGAAGGAAGGAAGGAAGGAAGGAAGGAAGGAAGGAAGGAAGGAAAGAAAGAAAGAAAGAAAGAAAGAAAGAAAGAAAGAAAGAAAGAAAGAAAGAAGACAAGAAAGAGGAAGAAAGAATAGATACTATTTGTATACCCAAAGGCATTTTTTACATTTCAATTTAACTTAATTTTTTTACCTTGTTAAATACCTTATTCATGTCCATCACAAATTTTAAATAAATACTTAAAATTATAAGAGGAAAAATCTGCCCACCTCTTCCTCAAATCCCCTAGTTAGTATGCTAAATCTGCTACTGTTTTTCACAACAGGAGCTACTTTAGGTATCTTTCAAGTTATATATATGAGCAATGTGAAGGTCTATCTGTATTCTTGACATCTCCCTTTTTCTGGTCTTATATAACTGGTGTCCGTATCCTTTCATTACATCCTTCTGTTCTTAACATGATGAACTTCACCATGATGAGCTTCTTAGTGACTTTTGCTTAGCAGCGCATGGGATGGCTTGTTTCTTTACAGGCACATAGTATTCAATCTGTATCATAGCCTATTTTCCTAATGCAGCATTTGATTACTTTCAATATTTTTTCTTATGAACAATGTTGTGCTTTTGTGAGTAGGGCTGTAGGATAAATGCCACACATATATTTAGTCATTGTGACACCTGCTATGGCCATGTATGACTCTAACCTCAGGGCCTCATTTGGCTGACAGTCTTAAGCTCTTAGGCTAGGATTTGTCCTCATGTATCAGCTGATGTGACTTACAGCCAATGTGTCATGCTGTATGAAGTAGAGTTCGCTCTGGCAGCAGAGCTAGGCAGCTCTTTCCTTTTAAAGACTTCCTAATCCTCTGGCCTCTGTCACACAATCTGTCATGGACCAAATCCTTCACACTCATACACAACCCTTGTGGAAATTCTACCATTCTGTCATAGTAATGTTCTCTAATTGCACATGTTGAATATTCCACACAGCAGATTAAAGCTCTGAACAGAGCTCAGAGGAGCAGTTCCCTGCACATTACTGAAAACTTCATGAATTGCTGAGTGGGCCGAAACTAAGAAGGGGAGAGAAACCGTGGTCAGTCCTGAAATCCTTCTCCTCTTTTTCCATAAGAAGAGAGTTCCCTGCACCAATTTTTCTATATGAATCTCTGTCCTGCCTTCTTATTCTTGGTTCATTTAGGCAGCTACCTCCTACCCAAGACCTGTCAAAGTCTATCTTCTCCTTGAAAGTTCCACTCTGATTTTCAAGTTTGATGAATAGGAGATATGTATTGTATATTTTTAATTTGATAAAATTATAAAGGACAGTCTGTATGCCATGTTTTGTGCCATGCAGATAGAGTAGGTAGTATCTATACAGATATTAATAGGAAGCATTTGAAAATGTTCTTTATCATTCAGCTTGCTTTTGTTAAATGGAGAAAATGTCCCTTTAATGGTAGATAAATGCTTGATTCAGACTAGTGACCTGTGAGGCAGTAATGGGGAATTCAGAAGTTTAAATGTATCAAGAGAAATCATAGTGAGTAGACCATGAAGTGATAGCTATTGTTGAGCTGATTTATTTGCAGCTGAATATAACTAAATGTGGGCAATTCCCAAAGAGTAGAAAAAGTGCTATTTCACTTATGTCTTGACATGCCAAAAACAGTGAGCATTTAGTTTTAGAATGATGCAACCATCATGTTTGTTCATGTGGGTTTCAACCTATATTTTTTCCATAGGTCATCTTTTTATCTAAACATATTGGTTTCTATGCTGTAACAGATAAAAAAATGTTTTGTATGTCTTATTAGAATACCATGATTTCATCACTCAAAGCATGTCCAAGTTAGAAACCCCAAAGTCTAGAGTTGATGCTTTTTCTAAATATTTGGCATTTTCTTTACTGCCATAGTATTTTATGTGACCAAGAATGTTATTAGTCTGGATAATGACTTAGTTATGGAGATACTGATAACTTGGTATATTGAGATACATATTACCAATGAATAAAATGTGAACCAGGAAGTATCCTCAAGGGTATAATCACCAAATTATATATTTTAAAAACTATATATAGTTTATATGTGAACAGTCGACATTTCATGGAATGAAGTATGGCTTCCAATGGAAGACCAATTAGGTGTCATGATAAAAAGTTCACTGATTAGCCCTAGAAAAGTGAATGGGATGTGGATGTAAAATGTATAAATAACAGGCTTTGATATATTGAACTGCATCCCCTTCAAATTCATATGAAGCCATAGTCTCCAGTACAAGAATGTAAGGCGGGGGAGATGGCTCAGTGCAATAAGCGCTTCCCTGGCAAGTGCAAGGGCCTTGGTTTCATCCCCGGTTCCGCAAAAAAAAAGAATGTGACCTGATCCATACGTGGTGTTTTTCACAGAGTTAATCCAGTCAAAAGGGGGTCACTAAGGTGAGCCCTGATTCCTTCTCACCAATGTCCTTATGAAAAGGACAATCAGGACACTGAGATGTACATAGAGAGAACACCATGTGAAGAGACATAGGAAGAGGAGCACTGTGCACAAACCAGACAGCGAGGCCTGGAACTGATACTTCCTTCCTCAAGAGACCAACTCTGCTGCCTCTTGCCCTTCTCCAGTACTGAGGCAGTGCATTCCTACTGTTCAGTCCATACAGTCCATGGGGCTTTGCTAGGGCAGCCCTTGAGCTGCTGGAGAGGCACTCAGAGCCGAGGAATCAGAGTCACGGAAGTCTGGTAGGTACAGGCTTTGGCTAGAAGGACAGATACAGGTAACTGAATGGGGAATTGGATGAGATCAAGGTGAGTCTTTCAAGACAGTGCTGTGGCTGGGGCCACAGAGAATGGCTCAAAGCAGCACTTACAAATGACTGTGAGGTTGCTTGTCTGCTCCACTATGGTCAAGAAAGAGTCTGCTCTCAATTGAGGGTGACTAATCTAGACCTTTGCCAGGCATCCGATATCTTAACTGAGGGATAAAAGGACTAAGCAGATCAGTACATCCAGACACTTATTATTCATGTGTGGCTAAGTGAAAATTTCACTGTGAGAAACAGGGCACCTTTAAACCTTTTTGATTTGTGATATTACTTTAGAGAGCCATGCTTGAGGAAGATCATGTGGATAGGGCAGATGCCAGACTGGGCAAGACACTAGGAAGCAGTTGCAATAATCCAGATAAAAGTTGTGAATTACAGCAAATGAGTGGGAAGGATATGGCTATGTGTTATTGTTCTGTAATGTTCCACTATTGTATTTTACTGTATGACTTTTGAGATTTTTTTAGAAGAGAAGTTAGAATGAGATAGAATTCTTTATATCACAATATTGTAATTCCAGAAGTGGAAGATTTCATAAAATTCAATTTAGTTCTAGCTATTTCAATGGCTATTTGACAATTTGTAGAATTATGTGACAAGATACAGGATATTTTGCAAGTCTGCTACTTTCAATATTAGAAAAAATAAGTGTTTATTTCTGATATGTAATTTAATTGCATAACATGGGATTTTTCTGTACAAGTTTGTGAATATCTGTCAAACTGATTAAGGATGATGTGAGAAGGGCCATCCATAAAAGCTGGAGGCAATAATACACAGAAATCAATTTGAACGTCCTGTGGTATTAAATAAAACGTCATGACATTATGTTACCGAGCAAACTAAATTCATATATCTTTATGTTTGTGTAGAGTGGTAAAACATGTTTGTGAAATCGATGAGAAATTGATATTTGGTTATTTATCATGGCAATTTCAATGCCTCCTGAGGGGGTTCTAAAGAAAGCAGTCTGTCTTAAATATATCTCATAAGGCAAGAAATGTTCAACCTATGCAATGACATTTGAAATTACAGAGTTCTAATTTTTTTAGGCTTTCACTATCACCCAAAGATACTATGCTGCCTTGTACTGCTAACCAAATTCATTTATTGCCTTTCTCTGTTGACATATGTTATAGGTTTCATTGATTTTTAGCTGTGTTATCCCTAGAAGATACATTTTTCTATTTTCTTTGACTTTAATTTTTAGTATCCTTTTTTGACAACCACTTAATTGTATTGATTTTTTAAGGTCAGTTATAATCTAAAGAAGAACAATTTAGTTTATTTTGTTTAGAAACTATCAGCCTCCTTGGCTTGTCCCCAGCAATATTCTGAGAAGCTTAGCTGCAGAGCCTACTAACTCACTGACCAACCTACTGTAATAACCTACTACTCCTGGGCAGTAGCAAAAGGATTGTTTTAAATTTATCGTCTTCAGAGGTTTCCTCAGAAAACTGACTCTGAAATGAGAATATTCTTACATCTAATATACAGGACAATGCTACAAACTCCAAGGAGAAAGTGAAGGAACAGGGTGAAGAAAGAGAAGAGGAACTGAGGTACAGTAAGAATGATGACCCCTGCTGGTCCCACTAGAGAGCCTTATTGTTGGTTACTTTCAAGCTGAGATAGCCCCTGCAGCCTGGAGGGGCCCCGGACCTTCAGATGTGCACTCCAGCTACTCGTTCAACATGGCTGCCTTTAAGGCAGGGGCCTGGCTTGGAACACTCACAGACTTTGCAGCTACCTTCCCTCCCAGGACCTGGGAGGAGTGAGTATTTTGTGTGAAGGGAAGAGTACAGGTTGCCTTCCACAGTGTCCATTACATTCAGAATTTTATAAATCTGAAACAGCTTCATAAAGTGTTTTGAATTTCAGCTCTAAAATATTCCTTCATTTTTGAATTTTGTCATTAGACATCCAGATTTGTTATCTTAATCTGCAAGCTACCTATATTAGTTATAAGTCTCTAGAGGAACTGAAACAAGAGAAAATATATGTATATTTTGGCAAAGGGATTTCCTGGGTAGTTTTATAGGCCCAGAGGCACAGAGTCCACAGGGCCAGCTGCAGGGCCAGGCAGGAGAGACCACAGTGGCTCTCTGGGTGCCCAATAGCTGGAGGGTCTAACAGTGCTCAGCTCCAACAGATGGAAGCCTCAAAACAGAGGAATCAAGGATGCAGCACCTCAGAAGGGTAAGCCTGGAAGCTGGCATCAAAGCACGGGTAGGAGGCTACTTTGGAAGCGCAGAGAGATGTCCGAAGGCAATGGTGAAGAGTAGATCTCTTCCAAAAGCAGAATCCCGTCTCCATTCCCTTTTTATTTACCCCATGCTACAAGCCTATTGGTTGATGCTTCTGGCATGCAGGGTGGACTCACCCCATAGCACGCTCCCCAGCATGTCAATTCCACAGACAGCACTCACAACTTTACTAATATACTATATACATGAAAATGAATGTTCTAGAGATTAGCTTCTTCTTTCTAACTCAAAAATCACACTGAACATTTTTAATTGGTATCTAGCATGTCAGAATTAATATCTGTCTTGGTTGCTCATCTCTTCCTGCTGAGACAAAATATCCAGCGCCAAAAATTAAAGAGGGAAAGGTATGTTTAGCTCACAGTTTGTGATAGTTTCAGTCCATAAAGAGCTGGCTCCGAGGCAGGGCTGCATGGCTGAGGGGATGTGCCAGTTCATGGTGGCAGAAGACAGCAAAAACAAGAGCAAAGGGGGAGTAGAGGGAGAGAAGATAGCTTCTGTCCCTTATAAAGTATGCAGGCTGCCCAGCCTGGGACTGATGGAGTGCTCATACCCAGGATCCCAGCACTAGACAATGAGTCACTCACAAGTTCTAGATCCGGCCACCTTCAAAATCACCTGCTCATGACTACATGAGGCTCTGGGGAGGACATCGGGACATGCACCATGACAATGTAAGGGCAACTCAGTGCTTGAGCTGCTCGCCAAGAGGGTGACCTCTTGCTTTCTGCCTTCTCAATCATACACACAAAAAGAAAAACATTGGCTTTTAAGTCATTGAACTAAATACTCAATATAATACCTTTCTTTGCATTTCTACTTTAATATTAAACATAGATTTTCTTTTCAAAATTAGTTTTGCAAATTGTTTCCTTAGTAACTTTGCATGATGTTGAATTTATATTTAGGTATATGAATATTCTGTAAGGATGTGTCACTTTTAATTAGTACTATACTTCAAGAATCATATTTGTGTTCTGCATCTAATGTAGCCATCTTTATGAAAGATTGCTGGTGGGCTCATGTAACATTAGATCAGCCATTGAAGGCACAAGTGCTGACCATGGGCTTCCTTTAAATTCAATTCTTAATTCCTTCTACTGTCCATGTTGCTACTTATATTTTGCCAGGAAGTATATACTTTCGTATATATGTTAAATTTGTGTAGGTAAGTGTGCTGGTTACTTTTGTCTCATTGCTGAGACAATACACTCAACATCCAAAAATAAGGAAGGAAAGATTTCTATAGCTCATAGTTTGTGGAGATTTCAATCTGTAATTAGCTAACTTCAAGACAGGGTGGCGTGACACAGAGGCAATAGTTCAAGGTGGCAGAAAACAGCAAATGCAGCAAGAGCAAAAGGGGGAGAGCAAGCCTCTTCTCTTCCACTATCCTATAAGTCAGCTATAGCCCCTCCAGGTGGGTCTGCCTCCCACATCTTCTCCATGCAGCCCTGTTGCACAGGAGGAGGACTCAAACTGAGGATCCTGGCCCTCTGCTGAGGAATTCAGTTAACTTTATAAGCTTCTCCAATTGATACAGTGTATCAATCATTACATTGCTTTTAAATAAAATGATACCTTCTTTCAGAAGAATGATTTTACACATGGTGAAGCAGTAATGATTGTTGTAGTGTTGAATATGATTTGGATTTTGTTTTCGTTTGAGTTGTTATATTGGGTGGCTTGTTAACACAAATGTACTTCTTAGACTGCTGGGAGCTGAAGTCCAAAAGAGGTGTCAGTATGATCAGGTTTTTCTGAGATTTATCTCCAGCTCACAAACTACTAGCTTCTTCTCATACCCTCATGTGGTTGAGAGCAGAGAAAGCTCTTCTATTACACTTTGAGGGCACTGATCCAATTCATGAGCATTCGCCTGGCATCACTTCCTCCAATCCTAACGTCCTCATAAAGCCTCCACTGCCTCCAGTTCCACCAGCTAGCAGGTAGGTGCTCAGCAGTAGCATCTGTGGAGGGCACAAACATTCAGTCACAATGGCCTTATTACTGTCAAAATTTCTATTCCCAGTTTTCCATTTGAATTTTTTACATGTGTTACACATGACTGTTTAAGTGTTAAAATGGATGACATTATGGAAAGATTGAGATGACATGCTGAAGGTCAGAAAGTAGGGCAGAAAGAATAAGACCTACTTTCTTAATGTTTCTGAGCCTTCTTGGGCGAGAGCCCCTAACCCTGGCCAGGGCCGCATTGCAGGATAGCTGAGCCTCATTGCCCTTGAGCCAGCAAAGCCTCACCTCTTTTTACAGCTGTTCTCTATCCATTACACTACTGCCTGAGCTCTGAGTCCCATCACATCACCACTGGCTTTGGATTCTGATAGGAGCTCGAGCCCTGCTCTGAACCCCTGTGCATAGGATCGCGGTTGCACACTCCCTCGAATCCTCTGCAAATCATCCTTCTCTACGTTCCCTCCCATGCAGCTGTTCCCTGGTGCTCAACAGATTGAAAACTGCTCTCCTAGGAGAGCAATTTTGTTCACTTTTGTACACTCACTGGCACTTAGTAAATATATTTAAAGTGATTCTTATTAAAACATAATAAAATATTTTAAATACTAAAATTGACACTGAAATTTTTTAATCAGTTTGTCAGAAAATATCAAAGATGCTTTAAGATGGTCATAGATATTCTTCTATGTGTAAGGAAAGTATACTGTGACATGATTCATGTTTCATCATTTCCCCTGTTCTTTAAGTAGCTGTGAACTGATCAAGGGTTTTCTAGAACGCAAAAGTCATCTTAAAAATGCATCATATGACTGATGGTACACACTAAGGGCTTTGATACTGACATAGAAAATTTTGAAATGCCTTATTTACAAGTGCTAAAGGGAACTATTTTAATTTCAGCAGTTTATTTTCCCTGCTTCTTCACACAATTTGAATACTAGGTTTTGAGTTGATGTAGGGTAGCCAACAGTAGTGTCCTCCAGCACTCAGGTGTGTGTAGAAAGATTGACAGCCATGAAGCTTCTGGTGCTCCAGGGGCTTTGGTAGGTGCCCAGGTCACCTGAGAGGCCTGACGCCCAGCTACCTTCTCTGTGGCTCAAGCCCACTTGGGCCCATTTATGATCTGCCTCCATGAACATTGAGAGCACTGGCTACCAAGAGGCCATTTTCCTGTTGGTGTTAGCCATTGAGTGTTCTTTTATTTATGTTGAGTATTTTAAATTTTATGTTGGCACTGTGGAGTACAAAGTGCCAGAGAATGCATAAGCTTAACACCTGCCATTTAAAATTAATTATGAAACACCTCATTTAACATTATAAACACGTTACTCTGTTTCATGCACTTGAAATTTTATTTTGGAATGTAGGTGGTCCTTTGCCACTTAACTTAATTGGTTAGACTCAAGTGTTGATGAATGCGGAGTTGCTAGTGCATTTTCTGCAAGGGGAAATTGGTTTCCCATATTTAAAAATCCAAACACAGCCTTTTCCCTCTACTTTGGCATCATACAGTTAGGTGATGCTATATATTTTATGAAAAATATTTTCTGAAACACTCTGTTTTGAATTTCACAACAATCCCAAAAGAAAGGTTTAAAAAGTATTTTTTTTTCTTTTTTCTTTTTTTTGGAACCGGGGATTGAACTCAGCCCCTTGCACTTGCTGGGCAAGTGCTTATTCTACTGAGCCATCTCCCTGGCCCCCAAAAAGTATTTTTGATTCTGTCCTAATTTTAGATCTGTTTGATTTTAGATCTTCCTCTCTTTCTCTTCCATTTCCAAGCCAAAGCACCTCCCTTTGGTTTTTTCCTCCGTGTTGGGCCTCAACAATAACAGTCGCATGGGGACAAAAAGTTTCAGAGGCTATTGCAGGCAGACCATAGCCTTGATGCAGGTGCACAAAGGGAAACTGTCTTAAGATCAAGACAGAAGGGCGGGTGTGGAAATGAGTGAGGAAGAGTACCTGGTTCTCTGCTACTGCTTACTATGTACAATTTCTTAAACTTGCCCAAATTAGTAGATACATAAGTCCTCTTGTTTTCATTTTTCTTAGCAAATGTTACTCCTGTACACCTAAAAAGTATTAAAATAGTGTGACAAATATGTGAATGATTCAGGTTTAAATGTGACTATATAACCCATCACATTCATTCTTGTTAAAGTGGATTTCTTTGCTTAAAATTCTTTTACATAATTTTTAATGTCTTTTTAGAGAAATTTATTAATTCAGTAAATGAAGACCCACTGTGTGTGCCAAAGTGCTTTTCTTTCTTTTATCACCTATTTCTTATGTAATTTTATTTCCTTTATAGTTCTATCCTTCTCAACTCTGATCTTCTAAGTATCTCCTTATCATATTGATCCTGCCTGTGGGAGGCCCTCAATACCCCTTTGCTGACAGGAGCCAGTTTATGGCTGAGTATCTGATATTAACAAGTCCTAGCGCTTGGACATTCAAGCCAGCAGTTGACAATTCAGATCAACTAATGGGCTGATCATTTTTTGTGCTACATTTAGTGACTGCTTAAAGTCTCTGTGGAAGGATTTCTTGGGTTTAGGAGCCAATATAATTTCTTATTGGCTACGTAGTCTTGTCTTGACTAATTAACTTGATCTCTATGTCTT